>NC_084617.1:6953104-7010604 GCF_033978795.1 Nerophis ophidion | reverse complement strand
TGATTGGGAACTCCTTGGGGGTTGCCAGTCTCCACAGGCTGTCAGTCGGCGTCAGAGCCCCCCCCCCCCGGGACTCGGGGATGGTGAGTGATCCGTCAGAAGCAACCAAGACCGGGGTTTCTTGCAAAGGAAGTTTTAAACAGGAGCGTATTTTTCCGATTATAAGTCGCATAATAAAGAAGGAAAAAAACATATATACGTCGCATTTTTGGGGGGGGAAATTCATTTGATAAAACCCAACACCAAGAATAGACATTTGAAAGGCAATTTAAAATAAATAAAGAATAGTGAACAACAGGCTGAATAAGTGTACGTTATATCATGCACCTGGGGATAGGTTGATTGGCAACACTAAATTGGCCCTAGTGTGTGAATGTTGTCTGTCTATCTGTGTTGGCCCTGCGATGAGGTGGCGACTTGTCCAGGGTGTACCCTGCCTTCCGCCCGATTGTAGCTGAGATGGGCGCCAGTGCCCCCCGCGACCCCGAAAGGGAATAAGCGGTAGAAAATGGATGGATGGATATATGAGGCATAAATGACCAACTGCTATGTTAACCTAACATATTATATATATATATTTTTTTTATATATAGCGCTTTTTCTCTAGTGACTCAAAGCGCTTTACATAGTGAAACCCAATATCGAATTTTTACATTTAAGCCAGTGTGGGTGGCACTGGGAGCAGGTGGGTAAAGTGTCTTGCCCAAGGACACAACGGCAGTGACTAGTGGGGGAAGCGGGGATCGAACCTGCAACCCTCAAGTTGCTGGCACGGGAGCTCTACCAACCGAGCTATACCGCTATATATTATGGTAAGAGTCGTTCAAATGACTATAACAAATACAAACCCCGTTTCCATATGAGTTGGGAAATTGTGTTAGATGTAAATATAAACGGAATACAATGATTTGCAAATAATTTTCAACCCATATTCAGTTGAATATGCTACAAAGACAAGATATTTGATGTTCAAAATCATAAACTTTCTTTTTTTGGGCAAATAATAATTAACTTAGAATTTCATGGCTGCAACTCATGCCAAAGTAGTTGGGAAAGGGCATGTTCACCACTGTGTTACATCACCTTTTCTTTTAACAACACTCAATAAACGTTTGGGAACTGAGGAAACTAACTGTTGAAGCTTTGAAAGTGGAATTCTTTCCCATTCTTGTTTTATGTAGAGAATGGGTGTCAAATTTGGCCCGCCATGTAATTTCATTTGGCCCTTGAGGCAATATCAAATAAACATTAGAGCTGGCCCGCCGGTATTATTCAGTGGCTGTGCCGCTGTAACACCGCATTCACCGCTAATATTCATACTTGCCAACCCTCCCGATTTTCCCGGGTGACTTCCGAAGTTCAGTGCCTCTCCCGAAAATCTCCCTGGGCAACCATTCTCCCGATTTCCACCCAGACAACAATATTGGGGACCTTGCCTTAGAGGCACTGCCTTTAACGTTCTCTAAAATCTGTCATCATGTCCGCTTCTCCTCCATACAAACAGCTTTATAATGTAAGCGGCGTATACACACTCATAAGTGAATGCAACGCATACTTTGTCAACAGCCATACAGGTGACACTTGAGAGTGGCCGTATAAACAACTTTAACACCGTTACAAATATGTGCCACACTGTGAACCCACACCAAACAAGAATGACAAACAAATTTCCGGAGAACGTACCATAACACAACAGAACAAATACCCAGGATCCCTTGCAGCACTAACTCTTCCGGGACACTACAATACACGCTACCACCTAAAAGGTTAATTTTTTCAACCTTGGCCCACGGCTTTGTTCAGTTTTAAATTTTGGCCCACACTGTATTTGAGTTTGACACCCCTGATGTAGAGCTTCAGTCGTTCAACAGTCCGGGGTCTCGGCTGTCGTATTTTACGCTTCATAATGCGCCACACATTTTCCATGGGAGACAGGTCTGGACTGCAGGCGGGCCGGGAAAGTACCCGCACTCTTTTTTTTTACGAAGCCACGCTGTTGTAACATGTGCTGAATGTGGCTTGGCATCGTCTTGCTGAAATAAGCAGGGGCGTCCATGAAAAAGACAGCGCTTGGATGGTAGCATATGTTGTTCCAAAACCTGTATGTACCTTTCAGCATTAATGGTGCCTTCACAGATGTGTAAGTTACCCATGCCTTGGGCACTAATGCACCCCCATACCATCACAGATGCTGGCTTTTCAACTTTGCGTCGATAACTGTCTGGATGGTTCGCTTCCCCTTTGGTCCGGATGACACGATGTTGAATATTTCCAAAAACAATTTGAAATGTGGACTCTTCAGACCACAGAACACTTTTCTACTTTGCATCAGTCCATTTTAGATGATCTCGGGCCAGGGGAAGCCGGCGGCGTTTCTGGATGTTGTTGATAAATGGCTTTCGCTTTGCATAGTAGTGCTTTAATTTGCACTTACAAATGTAGCAAAGAACTGTATTTAGTGACAGTGGTTCTCTGAAGTGTTCCTGAGCCCATGTGGTGATATCCTTTAGAGATTGATGTCGGTTTGTGATACAGTGCCGTCTGAGGCATCGAAAGTCACGGTCATTCAATGTTGATTTCCGGCCATGCCGCTTACGTGGAGTGATTTCTTTAGATTCTCTGAACCTTTTGATGATATTATGGAGTGTAAATGTTGAAATCCCTAAATTTCTTGCAATCGCACTTTGAGAAACGTTGTTCTTAAACTGTTTGACTATTTGCTCACGCAGTTGTGGACAAATGGGTGTACCTCGCCCCATCCTTTCTTGTGAAAGACCGAGCATTTTTTGTGGGAAGCTGCTTTTATACCCAATCATGGCACCCACCTGTTCCCAATTAGCCCGCACACCTGTGGGATGTTCCAAATAAGCGTTTGATGAGCATTCCTCAACTTTATCAGCATGTATTGCCACCTTTCCCAACTTCTTTGTCACGTGTTGCCGGCATCAAATTCTAAAGTTAATGATTATTTGCAACAAAAAAAATATGTTTATCAGTTTGAACATCAAATATGTTTTTTTGTAGCATATTCAACTGAATATGGGTTGAAAAGGATTTGCAAATCGTTGTATTCTGTTTATATTTACATCTAACATAATTTCCCAACTCATATGGAAACGGGGTTTGCTTTTTTATATATATGTATGTATATATATATATATATATATATATATATATATATATATGTATGTATGTATGTATGTATGTATGTATGTATGTATGTATGTATGTATGTATGTATATATATATATGTTTATATATATATATATATACATACACTGAATGTGTGTATGTATATATATATATATATATAGTTATATAGTTATACACATATATGTATTATGTATGCATGTGTATATATACACATCGATTGATTGATTGATTGATACTTGTATTAGTAGATTGCACAGTACAGTACATATTCCGTACAATTGACCACTAAATGGTAACACCCGAATAAGTTTTACAACTTTTCTAAGTCGGCCTGGTAATCAATGGTAACTAATATTTATACATATATTTGTATGTATGCATGTATGTATTTTGACTTTGAACGCATCGCACACAAGCGAATGAAAGGATTTCAGAATACGGTCAGCCTAAAATAAACGGAACAGTTGTGGCTGTAGGCAACATCCTGACATCTCACCAGACTCGCAACGCTTGGATTGTACGCTCAAAAATGCTGGTTCGAACCCCAAATTGCACGGAATTCCACTTTGAATGTGTTAATAAACTAAGCAAGTGGTTCTGTTTTCATGTATTTCATTGGAACTCTCCGGAAATTGGGCCTAATAGCGTGAGGCTCTGCCTTTATCAGATGAGCTTGTGCAGACTTATATTTAACAGGCAGCACTCTTTTGGTTCTTTTATTGGCGTGCAAAAGATATTAAAAACAAACCACGGTGGAATTGCACAGAATAGAGTTGGGGAATAAAAAATTAAAAAAATCCCCTAAAGCCCCTTCTTGCGCTCACCTAGGGGCCAATTAGTGGAGCTGTAGTGACAAGTCAAGCATTACCGGGGCTCTGCAGATCTGCACACTTGTTTATCTCCCATTTCAATTGCAGAAATGGCATTAGCATTCTTCCTCAGCGTGCTAATAATAAGGGGCCGGGAAACAACCTAAGCCGCTCCATTAGGATTAACCACCGACGGACGTAGAAAAGTCCGAGGGAAAATTGACGGACGTACCGAGTTGGGGCGAGGCTGGGAGAGAGTTGGCAATTAACTCGCGGCGAGAGTTGAGAGGGAACAATGCACCTTCCCCGGCATGTCGGCGGCCTTTTCCATTAGTCTAACGAGGCCAACAACATATTGCATGTTAATAGAGTCCCCCTGCCTTCTAGATACACATGGAGACAATTACAATTCCACATCAATATTCCAGATGTACTGCATTTATATTGGACCCTTTTTTTTTTTTTTAAGCGCTATCTGACCCAACGTCATTGTGGTGTTAATGTGAGACGTGAGTAGTGCTCAAATATCGCCTTTAGCCTCCTGGGATGCTTCACAAATACTAATGAGCAACAGCTGATTAGTATTTCCGAAGCATTGGTCAAAGGAGAGGTTGTTTCTTTTCGGCTGCATACTCTAATATGAACCAAAAACTTATACATATATATATATATATATATATATATATATATATATATATATATATCAATCCATCCATCCATTTTCTACCGCTTATTCCCTTTTGGGGTCGCGGGGGGCGCTGGCACCTATCTCAGCTACAATCGGGCGGAAGGCGGCATACACCCTGGACAAGTCACCACCTCATCGCAGGGCTTATATATATATATATATATATATATATATATATATATATATATATATATATATATATATATATATATATATATATATATATATGTATGTATGTGTGGGGAAAAATCACAAGACTACTTCATCTCTACAGAACTGTTTCATGAGGGGTTCCCTCAATCATCATATATATGTATATATATATATATATATATATATATATATATATATATATATATATATATATATATATATATATATATATCCATCCATCCATTTTCTACCGCTTATTCCCTTTTGGGGTCGCGGGGGGCGCTGGCACCTATCTCAGCTACAAATCGGCGGAAGGCGGCGTACACCCTGGACAAGTCACCACCTAATCGCAGGGCCTATATATATATATATATATATATATATATGTATGTGTGGGAAAAATCACAAGACTACTTCATCTCTACAGAACTGTTTCATGAGGGGTTCCCTCAATCATCATATATGTATATATATATATATATATATATATATATACATATATATATATGTATATATATATGTATATATGTATATATATATATGTATATATGTATATATATATATCTATATATGTATATATAGATATATATATATATATACATATATATATAGATATATATATATATATATATATATATATATATGTATATATATATATATATATATATATATATATCTATATATATATATATATATATATACATATATACATATATAAATACATACATATAAATGATAAATGGGTTGTACTTGTGTAGCGCTTTTCTACCTTCAAGGTACTCAAAGCGCTTTGACACTACTTCCACATTTACCCATTCACACACACATTCACACACTGATGGAGGGAGCTGCCATGCAAGGCGCTAACTAGCACCTATCAGGAGCAAGGGTGAAGTGTCTTGCTCAGGACACAACGGACGTGACAAGGTTGGTACTAGGTGGGGATTGAATCAGGGACCCTCGGGTTGCGCATGGCCACTATTCCATTGCGCCACGCCGTCCCCATATATATATATATATATATATATATATATATATATATATATATATATATATATATATATATATATATATATATATATATATATATATATGTATATGTATATGTATATATATATATATATATATATATATATAAAGTATTTAGTCAGCCACCGATTGTGCAAGTTCTCCCACTTAAAATGATTACAAATAAAATAATTTATTTGTAAATTATGGTGGAAAATAAGTATTTGGTCAACCATTCAAAGCTCTCACTGATGGAAGGAGGTTTTGGCTCAAAATCTCACGATACATGGCCCCATTCATTCTTTCCTTAACACGGATCAATCGTCCTGTCCCCTTAGCAGAAAAACAGCCCCAAAGCATGATGTTTCCACCCCCATGCTTCACAGTAGGTATGGTGTTCTTGGAATGCAACTCAGTGTTTTTCTTCCTCCAAACACGACGAGTTGAGTTGATACCAAAATGGATACATGGATGATACAGCAGAGGATTGGGAGAATGTCATGTGGTCAGATGAAACCAAAATAGAACTTTTTGGTACAAACTCAACTCGTCGTGTTTGGAGGAAGAAGAATACTGTTATTGACATCTACAAAGCAATTCATTTTTATTATCTTTTTTCTTTATTTCTTTTTAATACACTGTAGCACTTTAAAGTTGCTTGCTCAATGTACTGTATAGTGCTTTTTACAAATAAAATATATTATTATTATTAGTATTATTATTAATAAAGTGTGTATAACTTCTCACATCAGTTTGGGCAAACTTGTTTTTCACTCTTATTTTGGACATTCCGTAGTTTATGTTTGTTCCTATTTTGATAGTGAATAAGTCAAAATGTTCCTACCTTCACGCCTGGTCCAGAGTAGTCTGTTTGCATCCCGGGAGAACAAACCCCGCAATTATTTCCCATCAATTTTAACGACACTTGCATCAAATTATAATCTAATTTGATTTGAAAAATAAATAAAAAAAATTAATAAATATAAAATTGGGTCACATGCAGAATGAGTCAAATAATCAATCAAATAAGCTCTGCTTCATGCTACTGTTAGTCACTCTTATTTTGGACATTCCGTGGTTTATGTTTGTTCCTATTTTGATAGTGAATAAGTCAAAATGTTCCTACCTACACGCCTGGTCCAGAGTAGTCCGTTTGCATCCCGGGAGAACAAACCCCGCAATTATTTCCCATCAATTTTAACGAAACTTGCATCAAATTATAATCTAATTTGATTTAAAAAAATATATAAAAAATTGCATAAATATAAAATTGGGTCACATGCAGAATGAGTCAAATAATCAATCAAATAAGCTCTGCTTCTTGCTACTGTTTGTCACTCTTATTTTGGACATTCCGTAGTTTATGTTTGTTCCTATTTTGATAGTGAATAAGTCAAAATGTTCCTACCTTCACGCCTGGTCCAGAGTAGTCCGTTTGCATCCCGGGAGAACAAACCCCGCAATTATTTCCCATCGATTTTAACGAAACTTGCATCAAATTATAATCTAATTTGATTTAAAAAAATATATAAAAAATTGCATAAATATAAAATTGGGTCACATGCAGAATGAGTCAAATAATCAATCAAATAAGCTCTGCTTCTTGCTACTGTTTGTCACTCTTATTTTGGACATTCCGTAGTTTATGTTTGTTCCTATTTTGATAGTGAATAAGTCAAAATGTTCCTACCTTCACGCCTGGTCCAGAGTAGTCTGTTTGCATCCCGGGAGAACAAACCCCGCAATTATTTCCCATCAATTTTAACGACACTTGCATCAAATTATAATCTAATTTGATTTGAAAAATAAATAAAAAAAATTAATAAATATAAAATTGGGTCACATGCAGAATGAGTCAAATAATCAATCAAATAAGCTCTGCTTCATGCTACTGTTAGTCACTCTTATTTTGGACATTCCGTGGTTTATGTTTGTTCCTATTTTGATAGTGAATAAGTCAAAATGTTCCTACCTACACGCCTGGTCCAGAGTAGTCCGTTTGCATCCCGGGAGAACAAACCCCGCAATTATTTCCCATCGATTTTAACGAAACTTGCATCAAATTATAATCTAATTTGATTTAAAAAAATATATAAAAAATTGCATAAATATAAAATTGGGTCACATGCAGAATGAGTCAAATAATCAATCAAATAAGCTCTGCTTCTTGCTACTGTTTGTCACTCTTATTTTGGACATTCAGTAGTTTATGTTTGTTCCTATTTTGATAGTGAATAAGTCAAAATGTTCCTACCTTCACGCCTGGTCCAGAGTAGTCTGTTTGCATCCCGGGAGAACAAACCCCGCAATTATTTCCCATCGATTTTAACGAAACTTGCATCAAATTATAATCTAATTTGATTAAAAAATATATATAAAAAATAAATAAATGAAAAATTGGGTCACATGCAGAATGACTCAAATAATCAATCAAATAAGCTCTGCTTCTTGCTACTGTTTGTCACTCTTATTTTGGACATTCCGTAGTTTATGTTTGTTCCTATTTTGATAGTGAATAAGTCAAAATGTTCCTACCTTCACGCCTGGTCCAGAGTAGTCCGTTTGCATCCCGGGAGAACAAACCCCGCAATTATTTCCCATCGATTTTAACGAAACTTGCATCAAATTATAATCTAATTTGATTTAAAAAAATATATAAAAAATTGCATAAATATAAAATTGGGTCACATGCAGAATGAGTCAAATAATCAATCAAATAAGCTCTGCTTCTTGCTACTGTTTGTCACTCTTATTTTGGACATTCCGTAGTTTATGTTTGTTCCTATTTTGATAGTGAATAAGTCAAAATGTTCCTACCTTCACGCCTGGTCCAGAGTAGTCCGTTTGCATCCCGGGAGAACAAACCCCGCAATTATTTCCCATCGATTTTAACGAAACTTGCATCAAATTATAATCTAATTTGATTAAAAAATATATATAAAAAATTGCATGAATATAAAATTGGGTCACATGCAGAATGAGTCAAATAATCAATCAAATAAGCTCTGCTTCTTGCTACTCCTTTTTGCACCTGTTGAATTGGATCATGTTTTGTTTTGTCATGTTATGTTTTGATTTTGGACATTCAGTCACGTTTTGCACTTCCTGGTTCTGTTTGTTTCCATGCCAACCTGTTAGTTTCCACCTGGTCCCCTTAAGTCGCGCCCCGATCCTCAGCCTCTCACACCTGTTTTCTATTACCACAGCCAGTACTTAAGTCATTTGCTTTCTGTTCATCATTCTGGGAACTTTACCTTTCTTTTTTTTGATCTGATTTTTTTTTTTTTTTTATTGTGGAGGGAGGCGTGGTCTGCTGTCCTGCCGCAGAGCTTGGTGCATATTTGCCAACCCTCCCAATTTTCCCGGGAGACTCCCGAATTTCAGTCCCCCTCCCGAAAATCTCCCGGTGCAACCATTCCCCCGAATTTCTCTTGATTTCCACCCGGACAATAATATTGGGGGCGTGCCTTACAGTCACTGCCTTTAGCGTCCTCTACAACCCGTCGTCACGTCCGCTTTTCCTTCATACAAACTTATTTAATGCGGCAAGGCATACTTGGTGAACAGCCATACAGGTCACACTGAGAATGGGCCCTAGAAACAACTTAAACACCGTTATACAAATATGCGCCACACTGTGAACCCGCACCAATCAAGAATGACAAACACATTTCGGGAGAAAATCCGCACCGTAACACAACATGTACACAACAGAAATAATACCCAGAACCCCTTCCAGCACTAACTCTTCCGGGACGCTACAATATACACCCCTGCTACCACCAAACCCTGCCCCCCACAACACTCCACCCACCTCAACACCGTCCCCCCCTTAGTACTGACCCCCAAATCCTCCACACGACACCTCCGCTCCAAACAGGCTAACCTCCGAGGACAGAGCGACGAACAGTCTGTGGAACGCTCCCAGTCTGTGAGACGCACTCCCTGACCACCTGAGGGCACCACAGACTGTGGATGCATTTTTTTTAAAAGGCGTAAAAACCCTTCTTTTTTTAGATATATGCATACTAAATCTAGCTATTAGGCTGTTCTAGTTTTTATTTTTATTCATTTTTATTATATTTACATTTATTTATTTTTAATACATTGTAGCACTTTGAGATTGTTTGCTCGATGTAAAGTGCTTTTTACAAATAAAATCTATTATTATTATTATTATTATTATTAATAAAGTGTGTATAACTTTCTCACAACAGTTTGCGCAAACGAGTTTGTCACTCTCATTTTGAACATTCCGGAAAATTATAGTAGTCCGACGACCATTTGAGCTTGAAGTGAATTATATTTATATAGCGCTTTTCTCTAGTGACTCAAAGCGCTTTTACATAGTGAAACCCAATATCTAAGTTACATTTAAACCAGTGTGGGTGGCACTGGGAGCAGGTGGGTGAAGTGTCTTGCCCAAGGACACAAGGGCAGTGACTAGGATGGCGGAAGCGGGGATCGAACCTGGAACCCTCAAGTTGCTGGCACGGCTACTCTACCAACCAAGCCATTATTTTGACTTGAAGGGCCAAATTTAGAGGAAAGAAATGTGTCTAGGGGCCGGTATATTTACTAACCCACCAGTGCCTCCATGGAAATGCCCCCCCCCCCCCCTCTACTTTAAATAACTACTCACCCCCCCCCCAAATCCTGAACACGACACCTCCGCTCCTGATAAGCTAACCTCCTCCAACAAAGCTACGAACAGTCTGTGGCAAGCTCCCAGTCTGTGGAACGCTCTCCCTGACCACCTGAGGGTACCACAGACTGTGGAAGCTTTTAAAAAAAGGCATAAAACAACTCCCTAAGGGTGTATTTACATAATGTGCTCCTAGTTTAAGAGCTGTGATGGACATTAAGCACGCATAGGTTATCGTGTATCCCCTTTTCCGCCATCCCTCCGTCCTTTTTTAGCCACACCTGCAGCTCCCGTCTTTTGCAAATTGCTCTCGCCGCTCAGTAAATGCCGAAATTAGTCCGACTCATTTGCACATCCCCGAGTCCCAATATGAGGACTGGTTTTGGATGAGGTGTCCAGGAACTGCGGGATTTTTTTTTTTTACCCCCCCTCAATCCTGCTTGTTTTGCCTTACAGCCTCAACATCTGCAGGCCAGAGAGGAGATAGGAGACAAGACTTAATTCCGGGCGCTCCTTTTATGGATGGAAGCAGGAGCAACTTCGCTTTGATGTCGGCGTTTCTCGCCAGCGTCTCAATAGCAATCCCATCAAGAGCTACAGCGACGGCAAACAGCCTCCGGAGATTACCCAGGATTCCCGGCCCGTTCAGGGACGCCCGGGAGATGTTTTTTTATTTTTTTTTATTTATTTATTTTTTTTACCCGCCCACACATCTGTGTTGCTTGAACAGCTGCATGCTAAATTACAACAAACCTCGGAAGGATGAAGAAAAAAAAAAAAATAATAATAATAAAACAGCCTGGGAGTGGAAATGAATTTTTAAATGTCACACAGCAGGTGGTCTCCATCCACCTCCACCTGTGTTTGTCATTGATCCACGGGGGGAATAACGATATTGCATAATAGCGTATGAACACAATGACGCGGAAAGCTTTTTTTTTTTTTTTTTTTTTTTGCAGAAAGGACAGGAGGCCGAAACAAGCTTCCATTCCGCTTCATTTATATCGAGCTCTTTAGCGCCGTCCTGGTGGAGAAACATGGCACATACCTATCGCAATTGTTTAAAAAAAAGGGTCACCAACGCAGGTCGCATGTAAGGACCAGATGGCCTGTTCTAAAAATAGCTCAAATAGCAGCACTTACCAGTGAGCTGCCTCTATTTTTGAAATTGTATTTATTTACTGGAAAGCTGGTCTCGCTTTGGTCGACATTTTTAATTCTAAGAGAGACAAAACTCAAATGGAATTTGAAAATCCAAGAAAATATTTTAAAGACTTGGTCTTCACTTGTTTAAATAAATTCATTTATTTTTTCACTTTGCTTCTTATAACTTTCAGAAAGACAATTTTAGAGAAAAAATACACCACCTTAAAAATGATTTTAAGATTTTTAAACACGTATACCTTTTTGCCTTTTAAATTCCTTCCTCTTCTTTCCTGACAATTTAAATCAATGTTCAAGTAAATTAATGTTTTTATTGTAAAGAATAATGAATACATTTTCATTTAATTCTTCATTTAAGCTTCTGTTTTTTTGACGAAGAATATTTGTGAATTATTTCTTCAAACGTATTATGATTAAAATTTAAAAAAAAAACAATTCTGGCAAATCTAGAAAATCTGTAGAATCAAATTTAAATCTTATTTCAAAGTCTTTTGAATTATTTTTAAATTTTTGTTCTGGAAAATATAGAATAAATAATGATTTGTCTTTGTTAGAAATATAGCTTGGTCCAATTTGTTATATATTCTAACAAAGTGCAGATTGGATTTTAAACTATTTAAAACATGTCATCAACATTTTAAAATTAATCTTAATCAGGAAAAAGGACTAATGACGTTCCATAAATTCTTTTTGAAATTTTTCAAAAATAATTTATATTGGCTAATTTTTCTATTCTTTTTTTCGGTTGAATTTTGAATTTGAAAAAGTCGAAATTGAAGATAAACTATGTTTCAAAATTTAATTTTCTTTTTTTTCATGTTTTCTCTTCTTTTAAAATGTTCAATTAAGTGTTTTTTTCATCATTTATTCTCTACAAAAAAAAAACTTTTAAAGTCATTTTGATAGTAGGCTAATATAGCTAATATTGACACTTACATCATGTGTTGTCTTCCTTATAACACTTTAAAATACTTTTAAAGTCATTTTGATAGTAGGCTAATATAGACACTTACATCATGTGCTTTCTTCATCATAACAATTATATAAGACCTTTAAAGTCATTTTGATAGTAGGCAAATATAGACACTTACATCATGTGTTGCCTTCATTATAACACTTATATAAGAATTTTAAAGTCATTTTGATAGTAGGCTGTTATAGCTAATATGGACACTTACATCATGTGTTGTCTTCATTATAACACTTTAAAAAACTTTTAAAGTCATTTTGATAGTAGGCTAATATAGACACTTACTTCATGTGTTGCCTTCATTATAACACTTATATAAGACCTTTAAAGTCATTTTGATAGTAGGCTAATATAGACACTTACATCATGTGTTGCCTTCATTATAACACTTATATAAGAATTTTAAAGTAATTTTGATAGTAGGCTGTTATAGCTACGTTAGACACTTACATCATGCCTTGCCTTCATTATAACACTTGTATACGGCTTTTAAAGTCATTTTCATAGTAGTCTATAATAGCTAATATGGACACTTACATCATGTGTTGCTTTCATTATAACACTTTAAAATACTTTTAAATTCATTTGATAGTAGGCTAATATAGACACTTACATCATGCGTTGCCTTCATTATAACACTTGTATACGGCTTTTAAAGTCATTTTGATAGTAGTCTATAATAGCTAATATGGACACTTACATCATGTGTTGCCTTCATTATAACACTTGTATACGGCTTTTAAAGTCATTTTCATAGTAGTCTATAATAGCTAATATGGACACTTACATCATGTGTTGCTTTCATTATAACACTTTAAAATACTTTTAAATTCATTTGATAGTAGGCTAATATAGACACTTACATCATGCGTTGCCTTCATTATAACACTTGTATACGGCTTTTAAAGTCATTTTGATAGTAGTCTATAATAGCTAATATGGACACTTACATCATGTGTTGCCCTCATTATAACACTTAGTTAAGACTTTTAAAGTCATTTTGATAGTAGGCTGTTATAGCTACAATAGACACTTACATCATGTGTTGTCTTCATTATAACACTTTAAAAAACTTTTAAAGTCATTTTGATAGTAGGCTAATATAGACACTTACTTCATGTGTTGCCTTCATTATAACACTTATATAAGACCTTAAAAGTAATTTTGATAGTAGGCTATTATAGCTAATATAGACACTTACATCATGTGTTGCCTTCATTATAACACGTATATAAGACCTTTAAAGTCATTTTGATAGTAGGCTATTATAGCTAATATAGACACTTACATCATGTGTTGTCTTCATTATAACACGTATATAAGACTTTTAAAGTCATTTTGATAGTAGGCTAATATAGACACTTACTTCATGTGTTGCCTTCATTATAACACTTATATAAGACTTTAAAAGTCATTTTGATAGTAGGCTATTATAGCTAATATAGACACTTACATCATGTGTTGTCTTCATTATAACACGTATATAAGACCTTTAAAGTCATTTTGATAGTAGGCAAATATAGACACTTACATCATGTGTTGCCTTCATTATAACACTTATATAAGACCTTTAAAGTCATTTTGATAGTAGGCTGTTATAGCTACTATAGACACTTACATCATGCGTTGCCTTCATTATAACACTTGTATACGGCTTTTAAAGTCATTTTGATAGTAGTCTATAATAGCTAATATGGACACTTACATCATGTGTTGCCTTCATTATAACACTTTAAAATACTTTTAAATTAATTTGATAGTAGGCTAATATAGACACTTACATCATGTGTTGTCTTCATTACAACACTTAGTTAAGACTTTTAAAGTCATTTTGATAGTAGGCTGTTATAGCTACAATAGACACTTACATCATGTGTTGTCTTCATTATAACACTTTAAAAGACTTTTAAAGTCATTTTGATAGTATGCTAAAATAGACACTTACATCATGTGTTGCCTTCATTATAACACTTATATAAGACTTTTAAAGTCATTTTGATAGTAGGCTGTTATAGCTACAATAGACACTTACATCATGTGTTGCCTTCATTATAACACTTATATAAGACCTTTAAAGTCATTTTGATAGTAGGCTGTTATAGCTACTATAGACACTTACATCATGCGTTGCCTTCATTATAACACTTTAAAAAACTTTTAAAGTCATTTTGATAGTAGGCTAATATAGACACTTACTTCATGTGTTGCCTTCATTATAACACTTATATAAGACCTTTAAAGTCATTTTGATAGTAGGCAAATATAGACACTTACATCATGTGTTGCCTTCATTATAACACTTATATAAGAATTTTAAAGTCATTTTGATAGTAGGCTGTTATAGCTACTATAGACACTTACATCATTCGTTGCCTTCATTATAACACTTGTATACGGCTTTTAGAGTCATTTTGATAGTAGTCTATAATAGCTAATATGGACACTTACATCATGTGTTGCCTTCATTATAACACTTTAAAATACTTTTAAATTCATTTGATAGTAGGCTAATATAGACACTTACATCATGTGTTGCCTTCATTACAACAATTATATAAGACTTTTAAAGTCATTTTGATAGTAGGCTATTATAGCTAATATAGACACTTACATCATGTGTTGCCTTCATTATAACACTTTAAAATACTTTTAAATTCATTTGATAGTAGGCTAATATAGACACTTACATCATGTGTTGTCTTCATTACAACACTTATATAAGACTTTTAAAGTCATTTTGATAGTAGGCTGTTATAGCTACAATAGACACTTACATCATGTGTTGCCTTCATTATAACACTTATATAAGACCTTTAAAGTCATTTTGATAGTAGGCTGTTATAGCTACTATAGACACTTACATCATGCGTTGCCTTCATTATAACACTTTAAAATACTTTTAAAGTCATTTTAATAGTAGGCTAATATAGACACTTACTTCATGTGTTGCCTTCATTATAACACTTATATAAGACCTTTAAAGTAATTTTGATAGTAGGCAAATATAGACACTTACATCATGTGTTGCCTTCATTATAACACTTATATAAGAATTTTAAAGTAATTTTGATAGTAGGCTGTTATAGCTAATATAGACACTTATATTATGTGTTGTCTTCATTATAACACTTGTATACGGCTTTTAAAGTCATTTTGATAGTAGTCTACAATAGCTAATATGGACACTTACATCATGTGTTGCCTTCATTATAACACTTTAAAATACTTTTAAATTCATTTGATAGTAGGCTAATATAGACACTTACATCATGTGTTGCCTTCATTACAACAATTATATAAGACTTTTAAAGTCATTTTGATAGTAGGCTATTATAGCTAAAACGGACACTTACATCATGTGTTGTCTTCATTATAACACTTATAAAAGACTTTTAAAGTCATTTTGATAGTAGGCTAATATAGACACTTACATCATGTGTTGCCTTCATTATAAGACTCATAAACAGCTTTTAATTTTTTGCGGCTCTAGACAGGCTCGTTTTTTTTTGTATTTTTGCTCCAATACCACTCGTACTACGGGAGTCCATATACTCCCTATCGAGACATCCATAGGATATCACACGACTCCGTGAATCTGCGCTCTTGCCGCCTGTTCATTAAGTGCCATCCACGGCCAATTAGTGGGTTAGCGCGAGTGGGCTATCAAGCCCTTCAAGGCCGCTCTGAGCCGACGGCTGAAAGTGCTCTCCAGGAACCCATTTAAGGAAAACTCCATATGCAACAACCATGCAAACCTCCATTCATGCAGAAATGTAACATAAAGAATGCAAAAAGAGTGACTATTAGGGATTAATTATACACAACGATACACTTTAAACACTGGAGTTGACTTAAGGCACACACACACACACACACACACACACTCCCTTCAACTGTTTCAAGCTCCAGGGCTCCCCCTAGAGGTGTGAAGGGCAACTGCCTTGTAAAAAAAGCAGTGATTAACATGCATTATAAAGGCCGATACTGTACATTTATCCCTCTTAATTGTGGCCGGGTTGTTTATTTGCCTAAACCGCAAAGAAATCAATCAATCAATCAATCAATGTTTACTTATATAGCCCTAAATCACTAGTGTCTCAAAGGGCTGCACAAACCACTACGACATCCTCGGTAGGCCCACATAAGGGCAAGGAAAAACTCACACCCAGTGGGACGTCGGTGACAATGATGACTATGAGAACCTTGGAGAGGAGGAAAGCAATGGATGTCGAGCGGGTCTAACATGATACTGTGAAAGTTCAATCCACAATGGATCCAACACAGTCGCGACAAGAAGCAAGGAATTAAACAGAGACGGAATTAAATTTGGCTCAATTGAGGAGAGACGTCTGGACTGTACCCTTTGAGTACTGAGTGAATGTGGAAATAGTGTCAAAGCGCTTGGAGTTCCTTAAACAAAAAGGTGGAAAAGCGCTATAAAAAGTACAACTCATTTACATTTACTATTTGTACAGTCTCACCACACACTGACGAAATATTGTACCCCTTCTCTTTTATTTGGACTTTCCCTGATTACATAGCAACATCTGTTTGTAAGGGACAGGGGTCATAAACAGCCATCGCCTTTGATCAATCAATCAATCAATGTTTACTTATATAGCCCTAAATCACTAGTGTCTCAAAGGGCTGCACAAACCACAACACAAACCACTACGACATCCTCGGTAGGCCCACGAAAGGCCAAGGAAAAACTCACACCCAGTGGGACGTCGGTGACAATGATGATTATGAGAACCTTGGAGAGGAGGAAAGCAATGGATGTCGAGCGGGTCTAACATGATACTGTGAAAGTTCAATCCACAATGGATCCAACACAGTCGCGAGAGTCCAGTCCAAAGCGGATCCAACACAGCAGCGAGAGTCCCGTTCACAGCGGAGCCAGCAGGAAACCATCCCAAGCGGAGGCGGATCAGCAGCGCAGAGATGTCTCCAGCCGATACACAGGCGAGCAGTACATGGCCACCGGATCGGACCGGACCCCCTCCACAAGGGAGAGTGGGACATAGAAGAAAAAGAAAAGAAACGGCAGATCAACTGGTCTAAAAAGGGAGTCTATTTAAAGGCTAGAGTATACAGATGAGTTTTAAGGTGAGACTTAAATGCTTCTACTGAGGTGGGATCTCGAACTGTTACCGGGAGGGCATTCTCCCTACCCACTGGGTGTGAATTCTCCCTGCCCACTGGGTGTGAGTTTTCCTTGCCCTTTTGTGGGTTCTTCCGAGGATGTCGTAGTCGTAATGATTTGTGCAGTCCTTTGAGACATTTGTGATTTAGGGCTATATAAATAAACATTGATTGATTGATTGATTGATTTCAATTGTTTGTCCCTAGCTCATGCTAGCGCTTTCCGTTTTGTTTGTTAGTGCCTTCGAGCAAGTGTTTTGGGTTCTTAGTCTGTTTTTGTTAGTATGAATAAATTACTGTTCCTACCTCACGCTGTGTCCATCCTCGCTGCACCCATATATATATATATATATCCATCCATTTCCTACCGCTTATTCCCTTTGTGGTCACGCTACAATCGGGCGAAAGGCGGGGTACAGCCTGGACAAGTCGCATATATATAACGATTTATTTATTTACACATATACACACACAAAACACTCCTCTACCCAATTTGAAAGTGGAATGTTTTGCAGCCAGTAGCAAAGCCTTTGAAGGAGCATAGGTATGGGCAGCATCGGTGACATTTAATTTGCAGGAAAGGAGTGAGTTTAGGGATGAATAGTCCATCCTCGTTCTATTCTCTGTCACTATATATAAGCGTATATATATATAATACTTGAATTTCAGTGTTCATTTATTTATATATATATATACAGTATATATCTATGTATATATAAATAAAAGAAATACATGAATTTCAGTTTCAGCGGTTTTGGGTTGGTCTCGGCGCTCATTCCTCGACTTCCTGTGGGCTTTCCCCGCCTCTTCGCAGTCAGTTTGGAGCACTGATTGACACACCTGCCTCCGCTTGGTAATTAAGACATGCAGCTGTTCTCAATTACCGTCGGATGCTTTATATGCAGCGTATTCAACGGTGTGCGGTGTCGCACCGTGCCCTATTCGAGCGTTTTTTTGCTTAGTTTTCTGTTTTGTTTTCCACCCACGAGACTCCGGTTTTTGCCACATCAGTGTTGCTACTTGTGTTCCTGCCTGGTAGTCGATAAAGGGGCCCTCCGTTGGGCTCACACCTGCTAATTTCCTGCATCTTTAGAATCACGTCGCCGCTAATAACGATACCAAGATGTAACAGACGATATTGCATTGAAACGTGTCGAAGATGAGTACTTTTTATGTCCAAAAAAAGTATTGTACACTAGAAAAGCTCTCGAAGAGCACAGACTTCTGACAAGCTCTACATCTCCTAAAATCAATCAATCAATCAATCAATGTTTATTTATATAGCCCTAAATCCCAAGTGTCTCAAAGGGCTGCACAAGCCATAATGACATCCGCGGTACAGACCCAAAATAAGGGCAAGGAAAAACTCACCCCCGTGGGACGTCAGTGACAATGACTATGAGAAACCTTGGAGAGGACCGTATATGTGGGCACCCTCTAGTGGAAATCCTTGAAAAAAAAATCTAATCGCTTCTTTCTTCCGGAAGTGTTCATCAAAACCCACCGATAATCGCGTTTGTTCCATACCTGGAAACGTCTTGTCCGTCATCCACTCTTTGTCTCTGCGGGTGGAGGCGGGATGCTAGCATACACATACACAGAGGGTTGCAGTAAATATAGAAGAAATTATCTGTATGACCCCCAAAATCTAGTCACTTGTTCCGTACACTAATTCTAGGAAGTTTAATCAAAACCCCTAGTGAATATACAAAACCCAAAACGTTGTGTAAATAGTAATTCAAAACTCAATACAGTGTTTTGCAAATCCTTTTCTGTCATGTCTATGTGATTATGTTTTGTTTTAGTTATGTTCTGTTTGTTTTTTGGCCACTCCAGTTCCTGTTTTTGCACTTCCTGGTTTGTTTTGTCACCATGACTATTCTTTAGTTTTCACCTGTCCTCATGTCTCACACCTGTTTTCACTAATCACCACAGTAGTATTTAAGCCTGTCTGTTTCTGTTGTTCATTCTGGCAACATCACCCTCCATCACCTGCTACACACCTTGTAGTCCGTGCCAACGATCCATGTCCCGTTCTCGTTCTGTTCCAAGTAAGTTTTCTCATTATTTATGCCACAGTGCAAGTTTATGTTTTATGTTCGTAGTTTTGCTTTAGTGCGAGTTTTGGTTTCACGGCCAAGTTTTTGTACCGCCATTGTGCGCGCCTTTTGTTTGCCTTTTTTTTGTGCCGTTATAGTGTTAAAATAAAAGATGTCTTTACCTTCATGCCATCTGCGGTCCAAGTTCACTTGCATCTGGGGAGAAAAACCACCTCATAGTCCAAGTATTGACATTTTCAACTTATATTCAATTGAATAAACTGCAAAGACAACATACTTCATGTACGGACTGAGAAGCTTCATTTATTTTTGCAAATAATCATTAAGTGAAGTGAAGTGAATTATATTTATATAGCGCTTTTTCTCTAGTGACTCAAAGCGCTTTACATAGTGAAACCCAATATCTAAGTTACATTCAAACCAGTGTGGGTGGCACTGGGAGCAGGTGGGTAAAGTGTCTTGCCCAAGGACACAACGACAGTGACTAGGATGGCGGAAGTGGGAATCGAACCTGCAACCCTCAAGTTGCTGGCACGGCCGCTCTACCAACCGAGCTAAAAGTTCGAATTTAAGGGCAGCAACTGATTCCTTGTCTGTGCATATATATATATATATATATACTGTATATATATATATATATATATATATATATATATATATATATATATATATATATATATATACACACATATATAGACATACATACATACATACATACATACATACATACATACATACATTATCTACCGCTTATTCCCTTTTGGGGTCGCGGGGGGTGCTGGCGCCTATCCCAGCTACAATCGGGCCGAAGGCGGTGTACACCCTGGACAAGTCTCCACCTCATCGCGGGGCCAACACAGATAGACAGACAACATTCACACTCACATTCCCACACTAGGCCCAATTTTAGTGTTGCCAATCAACCTATCCCCAGGTGCATGTCTTTGGAAGTGGGAGGAAGCCGGAGTACCCGGTGGGAACCCACGCATTCACGGGGAGAACATGCAAACTCCACACTGAAAGATCCCGAGCCTGGGATTGAACCCAGGACTGCAGGACCTTCGTATTGTGAGGCAGTACTCACTAACCCCTCTTCCACCGTGAAGCCCTATATTTATATATATATAGATAGATAGATATAAAAATTAATTGAACATTACCGACCTCTGGTGTCTGTTGCCGTCATCTCCCCTCAGTAACCATAACACAGATGGGAAGTAGACATGCAACCTTCCCTTTAACTACTGCACTAGACGCATCACAACACCCTGTAGGCTGGGCACACACACACACACACACACACACACACACACACACACACACACAATACAATAAAGATAGTAGCATACAACTATATAACTATTTTCAAACAAATGTTTACCCTCCAAAAAACGACACCATTGAGAGCGGCCACTGCTCCTGCTGAGGCGGAGGAACGCGCTCTTTTAGTCAGCTCGTTAATTTTGTGGCAGTTAAGGCAACAAATCCCTCAGGCTGCCTCTCTTTGTGCCGCGGCTGTACCTTATAAATCGCTCTGTTTCATTAGCGATAGTCTCTTTAGTCCGGCTATAAATTAAAAAGATCGGGCCGTTTATTATATTGCCGCGGCCGCCCTGACTCTCGCCGTGCACTTAAAGTGTTTTTTTTTGTATTTTTTGCCCAAACATTCCCTCTTAAACCCAGCCGGGGGAATCTTTCGCCAGTCCTTTGTAATAAATTGTATCTAAATTTAGGCCCTTTCTATACGAGCATGACAAGGCAGATAAAGGAAGGTGGATAGTTTGGTTATGTGCTCAATTTATTTTTTGTGGCTTGCAGTTAAACACCATCGACCTCCAGGTAAACGCTGCAAAGGCATGAATATCACGCTAAGTTTTGCAAATCACATTACGACCCATAAAATTATCACAGTTGACCCTCGCCAAAATTGTGGTTTAAATATTGCAGCTTCACTATGCACAGACTGTTTTTAAAGTATATACAAACCAGTGAAGTTGGCACATTGTGTAATTCGTAAATAAAAACAGAATATGATGATTTGCAAATCCTTTTCAACTTATATTCAATTAAATAGACTGCAAAGACGAGAAATTTTTTGTTCGGACCAGCGAAACCGATGGTGTTTCCGGGTGTTGTTGATAAATCGCTTTCGAATTGCATAATAGAGTTTTAACTTGAACTTAGATTTTAGATTTAGATGTATTCATTTTCACTGCCGTACATTTAAACATATAGACATTACACATTACAAAAAAAAAAATAACAAAAAGATATCATACATGACCAACACATTTACAGGCGTTGTCAGACAGCTGTTAAGGGCGGCTATAGCTGAAGCGGGCACACAGGAATTTAATGGTTATGTACCTGCGCCCTGATGGTAGTGGGATTATGTATTGGTGTAGTGGGTGACTGATATCCTGGACTATCGTGTTTGCCAGTCGAGTGATGGACCTGTGGTTTAAATCTGAAATTTTGGGTGTGGGTAGGCCGATGATTTTAGCTGCTATGTTTGTAATTCGTGTGAGTTCGGTCAACTCAACAACTTACAGAATGTAGCAGCAAACTATAGATACGGACAGTGGTTTTCTGAAGTACTCCTGAGCCCATGTGGTGATATCCTTTACACATTGATGTCTGTTATGATGCAGTACCGCCTGAGGGATCCAAGGTCCGTAATATCGTCGCCTACGTGCAGTGATTTCTCCAGATTCTCTGAACCTTTTGATGATCTTACTGACCGTAAATGGTGGAATCCCTAAATTCCTTGCAATGGCTGGTTGAGAAATGTTCTCGCGCATTTGTTGACAGAGTGGTGACTCTCGCTCAATCTTTGTTTGTGAATTATTTTAGCTGCTATGTTTATAATGCATGTGAGTTCGGTCAACTCAACAACTTACAGAATGTAGCAACAAACTGTAGATACTGACAGTGGTTTTCTGAAGTATTCCTGAGCCCATGTGGTGATATACTTTACACATCGATGTTTGTTTTGATGCAGTACCGCCTGAGGGATCCAAGGTCCGTCATATCGTCGGTTTCGTGCAGTGATTTTTCCAGATTCTCGGAACCTTTCGATGATCTTACTGACCGTAAATGGTGGAATCCCTAAATTCCTTGCAATGGCTGGTTGATAAACGTTGTTCTCACGCATTTGTTGACCGAGTGGTGACTCTTGCGCAATCCTTGTTTGTGAATGATTTTAGCTGCTATGTTTATAATGTATGTGAGTTCGGTCAACTCAACAACTTACAGATGTAGCAACAAACGGTAGATACTGACAGTGGTTTTCTGAAGTATTCCTGAGCCCATGTGGTGATATCCTCTACACATTGATGTCTGTTTTGATGCAGTATTGCCTGAGGGATCCAAGGTCCGTCATATCGTCGCTTACGTGCAGTGATTTCTCCAGATTCTCGGAACCTTTCGATGATCTTACTGACCGTAAATGGTGAAATCCCAAAATTCCTTGCAATGGCTGGTTGATAAATGTTGTTCTCACGCATTTGTTGACAGAGTGGTGACTCTTGCTCAATTCTTGTTTGTGAATGATTTTAGCTGCTATGTTTATAATGCATGTGAGTTTGGTCAACTCAACAACTTGCAGATGTAGCAACAAACTGTAGATACTGACAGTGGTTTTCTGAAGTATTCCTGAGCCCATGTGGTGATATCCTTTACACATTGATGTCTGTTTTGATGCAGTACTGCCTGAGGGATTCAAGGTCCGTCATATCGTCGCTTACGTGGAGTGATTTCTCCAGATTCTCGGAACCTTTCGATGATCTTACTGACCGTAAATGGTGGAATCCCTAAATTCCTTGCAATGGCTGGTTGATAAACGTTGTTCTCACGCATTTGTTGACCGAGTGGTGACTCTCGCTCAATTCTTGTTTGTGAATTATTTTAGCTGCTATGTTTATAATGCATGTGAGTTTGGTCAACTCAACAACTTACAGAATGTAGCAACAAACGGTAGATACTGACAGTGGTTTTCTGAAGTATTCCTGAGCCCATGTGGTGATATCCTTTACACATTGATGTCTGTTTTGATGCAGTACCGCCTGAGGGATCCAAGGCCGTAGAACACTTTTCCACTTTGCATCAGTCCATTTTAGATGATCGCGGGCCCAAAGAAGCCGGCGGCGTTTCTGGATGTTGTTGATAAATGGCTTTCACTTTGAATAGTAGAGCTTTAACTTGCACTTACAGATGTAGCGATGAACTGTATTTAGTGACAGTGGTTTTCTGAAGTATTCCTGAGCCCAAGTGGTGATATCCTTTACACATTGATGTCTGTTTTGATGCAGTACCGCCTGAGGGATCCAAGGTCCGTCATATCGTCGCTTACGTGCAGTGATTTATTCAGATTCTCGGAACCTTTTGATGATCTTACTGACCGTGAATGGTGAAATCCCTAAATTCCTTGCAATGGCTGGTTGATAAATGTTGTTCTCGCGCATTTGTTGACTCTCGCTCAATCCTTGTTTGTGAATGAATGAGCATTTCACGGAAGCTGTTTTATACCCCATCGTGGCACCTACCTGTTCCCAATTACCCTGTGGATGTTCGAAATAAGTATTTGATGAGCATTCCTCAACTTTCTCAGTCTTTTTTGCCACTTGTGCCGCCTTTTTTGAAACTTTTTTTGAAGGCATCAAATTCCAAATGAGCTTTTATTTGTAAAAAATAACAATGTTTTCCAATTCGAACGTTAATATCTTGTCTTTGCAGTTGATTCAACTGAATATAAGTCAAAATGGATTAGAAATCATTGTATTCCGTTTTTGTTTTTTTACCATTTACACAACGTGCCAACTTCACACGGGTGTGGTGACCGCCAGTGTCTCCAAGGGAAGCCACGTTTCTCGACAATTTTTTATTTATTTTCCCCCTCCACGGTGTAAGCATCCGACGGTCGGGGGCGGCCGGTGGGAGGAAGCAAGAGAGTCCGCAGCTGCCTCTTTGACAGGTGCAGGAGGAACGACGCAAGTTCTCCGCTCATGTCTACGGTAAGAGCCGATTTATTACCACCATTTTATAATCTCACTAGTGTTTTAGTGAGATTATATGGTCGTACCTGTACAACCTGAAAGTCGGAGGGGTGTGGCCACGGCGGTGGTGACCGCCAGTGTCTCCAAGGGAAGCCACGTTTCTCGACAATTTTTTTTGTATTTTCCCCCTCCTCCACGGTGGAAGCATCCGACAGTCGGTGGCGGCGGGTGGGAGGAGGCAAGAGAGTCCGCAGCTGCCTCTCTGACAGGTGCAGGAGGAACGACGCAAGCTCTCCGCTCATGTCTACGGTAAGAGCCGACTTATTACCACCATTTTATAATCTCACTAGTGTTTTAGTGAGATTATATGGTGGTACCTGTACACCCTGAAAGTCGGAGGGGTGAGGCCACGGGTGTGGTGACCGCCAGTGTCTCCAAAGGAAGCCACGTTTCTCAACAATTTTTTTTTTCCCCCTCCTCCACGGTGGAAGCATCCGACGGTCGGGGGCGGCCGGTAAGAGGAGGCAAGAGAGTCCGTAGCTGCCTCTTTGACAGGTGCAGGAGGAACGACGCAAGCTCTCTGCTCATGTCTACGGTAAGAGCCGATTTATTACCACCATTTTATAATCTCACTAGTGTTTTAGTGAGATTATATGGTCGTACCTGTACAACCTGAAAGTCGGAGGGAAGCCACGTTTCTCGACAATTTTTTATTTATTTTCCCCCGCCACGGTGTAAGCATCCGACGGTCGGGGGCGGCGGGTGGGAGGAGGCAAGAGAGTCCGCAGCTGCCTCTTTGACAGGTGCAGGAGGAACGACGCAAGCTCTCCGCTCATGTCTACGGTAAGAGCCGACTTATTACCACCATTTTCTCACCGAAACCTGCCGGCTGACATGTTGTCGGGAACCATGTTCGCTTGACCGCTCATCTTTCGGGAATGTAAACAATGAAACACCGGCTGTGTTTGTGTTGCTAAAGGCGGCCGCAATACAACGCTTCCCAGCTACATCTTTCTTCTTTGACGTCTCCATTATTAATTGAACAAATTGCAAAAGATTCAGCAACACAGAAGTCCAGAATACTGCGCGAAATTTGAAATTGCAATTTAGTAAACTAAAAAGGCTGTATTGGCATGTGTTGCAATGTTAATATTTCATCATTGATATATAAACTATCAGACTGTGTGGTGGGTAGTAGTGGCTTTCAGTAGGCCTTTAAGTTTAGACGTTAAAAACTGTTTTTTGTTACTTTTTTTTGTTGTTGCGAACTTTGATAATGATGAACATGTGATGCGTGACTTTTCTGCAACTGCCTGCAAAACAACAAAACAGTTGAGGGAAGAAAACACACAAATCATCACTGATGTGGTGTCTATGTGTGTATATATATATATGTATATATATATATGTATATTTTTTTTTTTTTTTTTTTTTTAAATGAGCATCATAATTGCTGAGTCAAGCTGGCCACCCACCAGCGCACATTTTGGCTCCATCATTTAAAAGCCTTGTCTTCTACTTGTCCATCTGTTTATTTTTGGTTTTTTATATATATATATATATATATATATATATATACAAAACTTCACTTTTGTGCAGTCGTGGGTGTGTGTTTGTTTAAATGCAGTGATGTGAGACGACTAGCAGCGATGTGACTCACACACACACACACACACACACACACACACACACACACACAATGTCCACCGTGGAGAATAGCTTTGTAGACACACTGGGAATAATGATGGACTCTTTGTGTTTACATCAAGGCTACAAGGGTTAGAAAAAAGAAAAAAAAACACTGTCAGCATGCTTTATGTATGTTGCTAGGGAGAATATTAGTAAAAGGTCCATTATTTGGGGTGTGGGTACGGCCATGGTTACGTTTATTTCGAACATGCGTAATTGGTTCGGTGGCGCAGTTCTCGGTCAAACACACCATTAGCAGCGTCGACATTTTCTCATGGAAAAATGTCCACGGTTCAAATATTATTTTAACATCCTTGTCTGCACTGTAAACCCAGACTGTAGGCTGTAATCTGTATTTATAGTGAATAATGCTGTATAACAGACTATATTTGTTATTCACATGTGAATAATGCTGTATATTAGACTGTATTTATATTATCCACATGTGAATCATGCTGTATAATAGACTATATTCATATTATTCACATGTGAATAATGCTGTACAATAGACTGTATTTATGTTATTCACATATGAATAATGTTGTATGATACACTGTATTTATGTTATTTACATGTGAATAATGCTGTATAATAGACTATATTCATATTATTCACATGTGAATAATGCTGTATAATAGACTATATTCATATTATTCACATGTGAATAATGCTGTATAATAGACTGTATTTATGTTATTCACATGTGAATAATGCTATATAATAGACTGTATTTATATTATTCACATGTGAATAATGCTATATAATAGACTGTATTTATGTTATTCAGATGTGAATCATGCTGTATAATAGACTGTATTTATGTTATTCACATGTGAATAATGCTGTATAATAGACTGTATTTATGTTATTCAGATGTAAATAATGCTGTATAATAGACTGTATTCATATTATTCTCTTGTGAATAATGCTGTATAATAGACTATATTTATATTATTCACAAGTGAATAATGCTGTATTTGTGGTTGGGTGGGGGGATTGTTTTTTATTTAAAAAAAAAAAGTGTTCTTTTTCATGAAAAAGGGAGGTTTTTGTCATGAAAAATTGAGGTTTTTTGGGGGTTGGTGCACTAATTGTAAGTGTATCTTGTGTTTTTTATGTTGATTTAATTTTTTTTTTTTAATTAAATAAATTTTAAAAAAGATTAAAAAATTTAAAAAATTAATAAAAAAATTATTCTGAGCCCGGTACCAATCGAGCCCGGTGGTTGCGGACCACTGTCTTAAAGCACCTCTTCCTGAGGGTGTTTCAGTGTTATAACTTCACCTTCATCCTTAGTTTTTAACCCAAAATGCGTCCGTTCTCCCTTTTCTGTCTACACACTGTGTCTGCTTGTAAGTACTCTGTGATTGTGCGCTGCCGAACCTGCTCCTCAGCTCGTAAAACCAGCAATGACTCGAGGTGACGATGACGCCGGCCCCGGGTGGGATGGTGGACCGGTACATTTCAGAGGCAGTATAGTACCGAAAATAATTCACTGGTGTAGAGGTTGCCCTCAATTGGGTTCCTCGGACCACCTTGCACTGCCACGAGAGCCCGGATCAGAATACAATTGTTTTATTTTCATAAAATAGTTCAAGTGTTTTGCTTTCCATCAAAATGTATTTTCTGGGTCTGTCTCTGTCTCTCTGTCTGGTTCCAAACTCCAGCTCCAACAATGTGTCTCGCTCCGGCTGCTGCTAATAAAGGCGACAGGTGATTGGATAACAAGGCCCACCTGGGCCATCTAGTCACCTGTCGCTGTTGATTGATTGATTGATTGATTGATTGATTGATTGATTGATTGATTATATTGCTTTTACTATAACACTTTTTTTTGCTGAAATTGGTAACTTTGTACGTGTTAAACACAGGAAGTGGACAAACTACCAATAACTGACATGGAAGAGACAGGATTAATTAAGCTCGGCTTCTTCCTACTCCTTTTCAGACATGTTGAGTTGTGTAAATATAAACATGCAGTGTTCTCGCTGAGCATTTTCCAATGAACCAAAGCATTACCGATACGGGAAGTGTGCAACCTTCTGCTCGGTCCTATTAGGAGTCAGAATTAGGACCCAACAATGCCGTCGCCCCCCCCTCCCCAACACCCAGCCCGACTTTGCATTCTGTTGCCTGACAAAAGCTTCGTTCAATCCCTCATTCAAAGCGGCTACCCTTTGTAGTCTTTTGTCGGGGACTCATTGTTAGTGGCTGGAAACAAATGCTGCAGCACAACAAAACCGGACAACAACAGCCTGGTTAATTTGAAGCTTATGAAACTCCAGTTACTTTTTTTTTTTTTTTTTTTCCTCGCTTCCCTTTTGCAGCGTGTGGAGATGAGACTCACATTCATTGGAGGAGACACGATGTTGAATATTTCCAAAATTCAGCACGTGTTGTAACACGTGCTGAATGTGGCTTTGATATTGTCTTGCTGAAATAAGCAGGGGCGTCCATGAAAAAGACGGCGCTTAGATGGCAGCATATGTTGTTCCAAAACCTGTATGTACCTTTCAGCATTAATGGTGCCTTCACAGATGTGTAAGTTACCCATGCCTTGGGCACTAATGCACCCCCATACCATCACAGATGCTGGCTTTTCAACTTTGCATTGATAACAGTCTGGATGGTTTGCTTCCCCTTTGGTCCGGATGACACGATGTTGAATATTTCCAAAAACAATTTGAAATGTGGACTCGTCAGACCGTAGAACACTTTTCCACTTTGCATCAGTCCATCTTAGATGATCTTGGGCCCAAAGAAGCCGGCGGCGTTTCTGGATGTTGTTGATAAATGGCTTTCGCTTTGCATAGTAGAGCTTTAACTTGCACTTACAGATGTAGCGATGAACTGTATTAAGTGAGAGTGGTTCTCTGAAGTGTTCTAGCCCATGTGGTGATATCCTTTAAAGATTGATGTCGGTTTTTGATACAGTGCCGTCTGAGGGATGGAAGGTCACGGTCATTCAACGTTGGTTTCCAGCCATGCCGCTTACGTGGAGTGATTTCTCCAGATTCTCTGAACCTTTTGATTATATTATGGAGCGTAGATGTTGAAATCCCTAAATTTCTTGCAATTTCACTTTGAGAAACGTTGTTCTTAAACTGTTTGACTATTTGCTCACGCAGTTGTGGACAAAGGGGTGTACCTCGCCCCATCCTTTCTTGTGAAAGACTGAGTATTTTTTGGGGAAGCTGTTTTTATACCCAATCATGGCACCCACCTGTTCTTAATTAGCCTGCACACCTGTGGGATGTTCCAAATAAGTGTTTGATGAGCATTACTCAACTTTATCAGTATTTATTGCCACTTTTCCCAACTTCTTTCTCACATGTTGCTGGCATCAAATTCTAAAGTTGATAATTATTTGCAAAATAAATGTTTATCAGTTTGAACATCAAATATGTTGTCTTTGTAGCATATTCAACTGAATATGGGTTGAAAAGGATTTGCAAATCATTGTATTCCGTTTATATTTACATCTAACACAATTTCCCAACTCATATGGAAACAGGGTTTGTACATATTGCAGGCTTTTTTTTTTTTTTTGCCCAGGTCTGTTCTAGAAGGTTATTTCAGGTATTGTAATGATCCCTGGACGAGGACTAGTCTGCTCTCTGATTGTCTTCAAAGCAGCAGTATAGTTTGTTTCCTCACAACAACATTAGCAGCATTCAACGCTATATCTTCGGACTCCGTGCTGAAGGCTGATGGTAACTAGAAGCCTTGGCGTGGCTAAAATGCACGCCTCATATTTACGGGAGGTCAATAATATGGATGTTCCGTCTGCAACTTGCTCTGTTGATTAACTCACTTCATTCAGATCTTCTCCCGGGGGCTTGTTTTCCGTCCCGACTCCAATCGATGGCCTCTCTGTTTGTTAAGCAGTCACGTGACCTTCGCTTCTTTCTGGCGGCAGCATCATCATCATCATCATCATCATCATTCCGGGCTGCGTCGCCGCGCTCAGTCTACATTATGGAGAGAAGATTATATCAAGGTATGTTTTTTTTTTTAATTTCACAACAAAAACACCCTGTAACTAAAGTTTCACCATGAAATTGATCTCAATGCTGGGTAACTATTTTATGTTACCTTTTTTTTCTAGAAATTGAGCTGTTAAACCAAATTATATAATACAATAAAAGAAAATATCAAAATGAGCATACAATATAATTGTGATGGGGAAAATTGGCGAATGTTTGGCACACTCACCAGCTGTACTGACGCTGCATTGATACTGTGTTATTCTTTCATAATGGTCAGGAAAAACACGCACTCTCCTAAAAAAAAAGTAACAAAACAAAAATAAAGAGGTGCGCGGCAAAAACGTGTACTTAAAGAAAAAGAAAGGCCAGCAACGCTTTTGTCCCACGTATCATTTTAATATAAACTGCACAGGCGCTGCCAAAACACGGACCGGTTTCGACGAGGTCTTCGTAAGTGTGCAATTTTTTTTAACAGGAAGTGTTGCACTTAGATCTAGTATGGACTGGACTCTCACGCTATTATGTTAGATCCACTATGGACTGGATTCTCAGTATTTTAAATCCACTATGAACTGGACTTTTACACTATTATGTTAGATCCACTATGGACTGGACTCTCACAATATTATGTTAGATCCACTATGGACTGGACTCTCGCACTATTATGCTAGATCCACTATGGACTGGACTCTCACAATATTATGTTAGATCCACTATGGACTGGCCTCACACTACTATGCTAGATCCACTATGGACTGGACTCTCACGATATTATGTTAGATCCACCATGGACTGGACTCTCACACTATTATGTTAGATCCACTATGGACTAAACTCTCACTATCATGTTAGATCCACTATGGACTGGACTCTCACTATTATGTTAGATCCACTATGGACTGGACTCTCACAATATTATGTTAGATCCACTATGGACTAGACTCTCACACTATTATGTTAGATCAACTATGGACTGGACTCTCACTATTATCTGAGATCCACTATGGACTGAACTCTCCACTATTATGTTAGATCCACTATGGACTGGACTATCACACTATTATGCTAGATCCACTATGGACTGGACTCTCACAATATTATGTTGGATCCACTATGGACTGGCCTCACACTACTATGCTAGATCCACTATGGACTGGACTCTCACGATATTATGTTAGATCCACCATGGACTGGACTCTCACACTATTATGTTAGATCCACTATGGACTAAACTCTCACTATCATGTTAGATCCACTATGGACTGGACTCTCACACTATTATGTTAGATCCACTATGGACTGGACTCTCACAATATTATGTTAGATCCACTATGGACTAGACTCTCACACTATTATGTTAGATCAACTATGGACTGGACTCTCATTATTATGTGAGATCCACTATGGACTGAACTCTCACTATTATGTTAGATCCACTATGGACTGAACTCTCCACTATTATGTTAGATCCACTATGGACTGGACTCTCACAATATTGTGTTAAATCCACTATGGACTAGACTCTCACACTATTATGTTAGATCCACTATGGACTGGACTCTCCACTATTATGCTAGATCCACTATGGACTGGACTCACACTACTATGCTTGATCCACTATGGACTGGACTCTTACACTATTATGTTAGATCCACTATGGACTGGACTCTCACACTATTATGTTAGATCCACTATGGACTGGACTCTCCACTATTATGTTGGATCAACTATGGACTGGACTCTCACTCATATGTTAGATCCACTATGGACTGGACTCTCCACTATTATGTTAGATCCACTATGGACTGGACTCACACTACTATGCTTGATCCACTATGGACTGGACTCTCACGATATTATGTTAGATCCACTATGGACTGGACTCTCACACTATCATGTTAGATATACTCGACGTCCATTGCACCGTCGGGTTGAGTTTTTCCTTGCCCTGATGTAGGATCTGAGCCGAGGATGTCTTTGTGGCTTGTGCAGCCCTTTGAGACACTCGTGATTTAGGGCTATATAAGTAAACATTGATTGATTGATCGATGTGTGAATGTTTTGGGGCAATTATAGCTGTTATCTTATTTAGACGAATTAAACAGCAAAAATACACAATAATATTACAATCAAAATATGTATACACAATTAAAAATGCCTAATTTATTCAATAATAATACTTCCATCCATCCATTTCCTACCGCTTATTCCCTTTCGGGGTCGCGGGGGGCGCTGGCGCCTATCTCAGCTACAATCGGGCGGAAGGCAGGGTACACCCTGGACAAGTCGCCACCTCATCGCAGGGCCAACACAGATAATAATACTGATAAATAAATACAAAAATACATTTGAAAAAGTTAAGTCTTTTTTTTAGGATGCAGCTTTTGTATTCTGGTCTCATTAATTGAACTATTAAACTGAATAAGAGACAACTTCACCTAGACTCCGCCTCCGGTAGCAAAAGCTGAGACGTGCTATATTCCCGGGACTTTAAGACGTGTTATAATTATGCTGTTCTTCATCCTGACTGGCCCTAACCGACATGCCGGAACCAGCGGCTCTCTGGAGGCCTGCGGTATCGACGGTGATTGTCAGGTACACTTAACTTGAAAGATGGACCGCCAATCGCTCGGCTCCTCTCCAGCAGTTCCCTCCGTTGGATTTGGACCACGGAAAATAAACACGTAATAACTCGGTTCCGAAAGACGGATTCGCACAGACCTAGAATTGGATTCAACTTTTTATAATCCTTAGTAGACTTCGACGTCCGGACTTTTTGCTGAGCCCAGGTGACGATGGATCTGCATCAATTACACTTTTCCACTTATTTGTCCTTCCATGTTTACATCCTAAATACGGACCGTAGATGACCACGAACATGACAAAATCAAGTTGCTATTGATGTGGAGAGGCGGAGCCGACGGTCCGACGGAGCCCAAGATGGCGGCAAGGAGGCGGGGAATGCGAGCGAGCGGCGAGGCGGGGCGTGCAGGGAGCGACGCCACGATCGAGTTCAGGCGTCGCAACACAACAAATACCCAGAGTCCTTTGCATCCATGATACTTCCTGAATATACTTTACACCCCGGCGCCCCCCAACCCCGCCCACCTTCTCGACGCACGTGGGGGGTTTTGTTGTGTTGCGTTTATGTTGTGTTACTGTGACGACGTTCTCCCGAAATGTGTTTGTCATTCTTGTTTGGTGTGGCTTCACAGCGTGGCGCATATTAGTAAGAGTGTTAAAATGGTTTATATCACAACCATTAGTGTACACAACATGTATCACAACATGTACGAACCGTTTGCCAGTCCAGCAGCACAATGTATGCAGCTTACGCAAACACACCTACAAGATTGAAAGGCATACTGGGTGATGCAGAGTACACTAATGGTTGTGATATAAACAATTTTAACACTCTTAGTAATATGCGCCACACTGTGAAGCCACACCAAACAAGAATGACAAACACATTTCGGGAGAACATCCTCACAGTAACACAACATAAACACAACAAATACCCAGAATCCTTTGTATCCGTGATGTATCCTGAATATATTTTACACCCCCGCACCCCCAACCCCGCCTAACTTACCGACGCACGGGGGGGGGCACGCTGGAGCCTGGCCTAAGACCTAAGATGGCGGCGAGGAGGCGGGGATGGCAAGCGAGCGGCGAGGCAGGGCGTGCCGGGAGCGACGCCACAATCGAGATCAGGTGCATGGACCGCGCACCTGGATACGATTAATGAATCCTCTCGCACTGTTTAAAAGGGCGGCAGCCGTGAACGTCGGGAGTCAAATCTAGGGGGGAAGTATCATGGATGTAAAGGATTCTGGGTATTTGTTGTGTGGCGTTTATGTTGTGTTACTGTGACGACGTTCTCCCGAAATGTGCTTGTCATTCTTGTTTGGTGTGGCTTCACAGCGTGGCGCATATTAGTAAGAGTGTTAAAATGGTTTATATCACAACCATTAGTGTACTCTGTGTCACCCAGTATGCCTTGCAGTCGTGTGCGTGTGTGTCAGCGGAAGACACACACAACATATTGCTGGACCTGCAAGTCAATTTTACGAGTTGTAGCAGGCGTCAAAGTCAAAGGCTTCATAATACGCCCTAATACTTATTAACTGGGTTACTTACGTCAACTAATGTCTTCTTCGCTTTGTGACACGGGTCCAAAACGGCTCTTTGAACGGTGAAAGTTACCGATCTCCGAACCGTGTATATCATATATTTCCAAATGGTTCAACCGCCACCCGCCCGAATCGATTTAAAATCTATTTTTTTCGTCATGTCACCCGCCCGACTCGCGCATCTCTACCGTCTATCTGTGTTGGCCCCGCGATGAGGTGGCGACTTGTGCAGGGTGTAAGCCGCCTTCCGCCCCAATGCAGCTGAGATAGGCTCCAGCACCCCCCCGCCACCCCGAACGCATGGGGGGGTTCAGGGGGGGGAACTATCATGGATGCAAAGGATTCTGAGTATTTGTTGTGTTGCGTTTATGTTGTGTTACTGTGACGACGTTCTCCCGAAATGTGTTTGTCATTCTTGTTTGGTGTGGCTTCACAGCGTGGCGCATATTACTAAGAGTGTTAAAATGGTTTATATCACAACCATTAGTGTACTCTGTGTCACCCAGTATGCCTTGCAGTCGTGTGCGTGTGTGTCAGCGGAAGACACACACAACATATTGCTGGACCTACACCGCCTTCCGCCCCAATGCAGCTGAGATAGGCTCCAGCACCCCCACCCCGCCACCCCGAACGGGACAAGGGGTAGAAAATGGATGGATGGATCGACAATACAATCTATGGTACTGGTCTTGGACCATAACAGTCGTTCTCGAACAATATTCATCCGCTCAAGTATTCCCTTTGAGGAGCAGCAATAATCCACACATAGACGCAGGTAATCTAAAGCATAGCATGCAGAGCCCGCCCCGGGTGACAGGAGACCACCCGGGGGGTTGATAGAAACTCACCGCGGCCTATTTAGCAGCACGTCCGCACAGTCCGAGCAAACCTTTGGTTCCGACATCTGCCTCCGCATTGCACGACTTTATTAAAAGGGGAGAATTTGCATCAATACGTTTTGGACGCCTGTATTAGCCGAGTCCCTCTTCGAATTATCGTCAAAGTGGCCGCAGTAATTTGTGCTCACACCGCTGGGAACTTTCAAAAGGTGGAAGTAGTGCCAGCAACAAACTAACTTGGTTTAAAATATGCAAGGGAAGTTTGCTGCTATGGTATTCATCCATGTTCTATATCAGGGGTGCCCGTTACCTCGATCACGGAGGGTGTGTCAGTCGATGGCAAGCCAGGCATTAAAAAAATAGACATATCAATCAATCAATCAATGTTTACTTATATAGCCCTAAATCACTAGTGTCTCAAAGGGCTGCACAAACCACTACGACATCCTCGGTAGGCCCACATAAGGGCAAGGAAAAACTCACACCCAGTGGGACGTCGGTGACAATGATGACTATGAGAACCTTGGAGAGGAGGAAAGCAATGGATGTCGACCGGGTCCAACATGATACTGTGAAAGTTCAATCCATAATGGATCCAACACAGTCGCGAGAGTCCAGTCCAAAGCGGATCCAACACAGCAGCGAGAGTCCCGTTCATAGCGGAGCCAGCAGGAAACCATCCCAAGCGGAGGCGGATCAGCAGCGCAGAGATGTCCCCAGCCGATACACAGGCGAGCAGTACATGGCCACCGGATCGGACCGGACCCCCTCCACAAGGGAGAGTGGGACATAGGAGAAAAAGAAAAGAAACGGCAGATCAACTGGTCTAAAAAGGGAGTCTATTTAAAGGCTAGAGTATACAAATGAGTTTTAAGGTGAGACTTAAATGCTTCTACTGAGGTGGCATCTCGAACTGTTACCGGGAGGGCATTCCAGAGTACTGGAGCCCGAACGGAAAACGCTCTATAGCCCTCAGACTTTTTTTGGGCTTTGGGAATCACTAATAAGCCGGAGTCCTTTGAACACAGATTTCTTGCCGGGACATATGGTACAGAGAGCGAGAGCGAGAGGCAGATGCAGACAACGGGGAAGGCTGAAAAGCTACACGCAAAAGACGTTGCTTGTACAAAAACAAATAAGTCTACACCTGATCAAAGTCATGTCCTTCCTTGGTGGTCCCTGGAACCCGCACGACGGCTTGAGACCGTCACAAGTGTTTAAAAACGAGTATGCAAGTTGGACAAATGAGATGCCAAATCCAACCACTTTCATGTGGTATTGGACAGAAAGGAGCACTTTTTTCACACCTCCATTTGAAAATGCGGACGCTATAAGCACCACTGTCTGATTCCAATCAATGCAAGTCATCAGAATCAGGTAATACACCAACTTATATTATTGTCTTCATGAAAGAAAGGAATTTATATGTGTTAAACATGCTTGTATTATCATTAAACACCATTAACTTGTTAACAAAGATGTATCCTTCATAAATAAATAAATATAAATTATGAATATGATTGAGGTAGATCTCCTCGACTTGGTCAATTGAAAAGTAGCTCGCCTGCAGAAAAAGTGTGAGCACCCCTGATCTATATTGATTGTCCTTAAAAGGATCACAGTAGACTTACATCCTTCCATCTTCTTCCGCTTGTCCGAGGTCGGGTTCGAGGATTACCGCCAAGACAGGCTCCAACTACCTTGCGGCCACAGCTCCAATCAGCCGCCTCGACACAAGTAGTTGGGAAAGGTGGCAAGAAATACTGATAATGTTGAGGAAAGCTCATCAAACACTTATTTGGAACATCCCACAGGTGTGCAGGCTAATTGGGAACAGGTGGGTGCCATGATTGGGTATAAAAACAGCTTCCCAGAAAATGCTCAGTCTTTCACAAGAAAGGATGGTGCGAGGTACACCCCTTTGTCCACAACTGCGTGAGCAAATAGTAAATAGTTTAAGAACAACGTTTCTCAAAGTGCAATTGCAAGAAATTTAGGGATTTCAACATCTACGCTCCATAATATCATCAAAAGGTTCAGAGAATCTGGAGAAATCACTCCACGTAAGCGGCATGGCCGGAAACCAACATTGAATGACCGTGACCTTCCATCCCTCAGACGGCACTGTAGCAAAAACCGACATCAATCTCTAAAGGATATCACCACATGGGCTCAGGAACACTTCAGAAAACCACTGTCACTAAATACAGTTTGTCACTACATCTGTAAGTGCAAGTTAAAGCTCTACTATGCAAAGCGAAAGCCATTTATCAACAACATCCAGAAACGCCGCCGGCTTCTCTGGTCCTGAGATCATCTAAAATGAACTGATGCAAAGTGGAAAAGTGTTCTGTGGTCTGACGAGTCCACATTTCAAATTGTTTTTGGAAATATCCGACATCGTGTCACCCGGACCAAAGGGGAAGCGAACCATCCAGACTGTTATCGACGCAAAGTTGAAAAGCCAGCATCTGTGATGGTATGGGGGTGTATTAGTGCCCAAGGCATGGGTAACTTACACATCTGTGAAGGCACCATTAATGCTGAATGTTCCATACAGGTTTTGGAGCAACATATGTTGTCAACCAAGCAATTATCATGGACGCCGCTGCTTATTTCAGCAAGACAATGCCAAGCCACATTCAGCACGTGTTACAACGTACTTTCCTGGCCCGCCTGCAGTCAAGACCTGTCTCCCATGGAAAATGTGTGGCGCATTATGAAGCGTAAAATACGACGGCGGAGACTTCGGACTTTTGAAGGACTGAAGCTCTACATCAGGGGTCGGGAACCTTTTTGGCTGAGAGAGCCAAGAATCCAAATATTTTAAAATGTATTTCTGTAAGAGCCGGATAATTTTTTTTTTCAACACTAAACACTGCTAAACCCGTGCATTTTTAAGTAAGACCAACATTACTAGAGTATAATAGGTCTCGTATTTTTTGTAATAACGTTGATATTCTGAAGCTTACTGTGGAGGGGCGTGGCCTGCGGGCCTGCAGCGATGCGGGGTGTGCCAGGACCGGCCTCGAAATCAGAGACAGGTGCGTAGATGGCCCACCTGGGCCTTGTTATCTAATCACCTGTCGCTCTGTTATAAACAGCAGCCGGGAGGGGAGACAGGGTTGGAGCTGGAGTCAGAGCGCGAGCGAGAACGAATGCGAAAAATACAGAGAGACCTATTGTAAAATAAAAAAATATCGTAACCCCGAAACGGGCTTTCATGTCGGTGCTTGGCGGTCTGAAGAACCCCCAGGAGGGCAAGCCCTAAAAAAAAACAATAATAAATAAGTCATGCAATTTCTTGAACAAGTGCGGTAGAAAAAAGGATGGATGGATTCAAATGCATGAGCATGTTTAATATTTTGAACGTTATTTTTAACGTTTTGATCACAAGTGGAATTAGTCATTACTTATCGTGTCGGCTCAGATTTATCCGAGAGCCAGATGCAGTCATCAAAAGAGCCACATCCGGCTCTAGAGCCATAGGTTCCCTACCCCTGTGCTACATAAAACAAGAACGGGAAAGAATTCCACTCTCAAAGCGTCAACAATTAGTTTTCTCAGTTGAGTGTTGTTAAAAGAAAGTAGTGTAAAATTCCAATTTATATCTGTTAGTAAACTTACCATGACCCCTTTAATGAATTTAATAATCCGGTGTATCCTTTTTTATGAAAATAAACCTGCTCATCGGGAGTGCGCCCTATAATCCGGTGCGCCCCATGGTCCGGAAAATACGGTACTCTGACGTGACAACTACAAGCTAACCGGAAATATTTGTGTTGACTTGTTAAGGACTGAAAAGGACCATGTACCAATTTGATCTCCCTTGGCATGAAAGTGTATCGTAGTTCACGCGTTGACATTTCTTGACCCTTTTTTTTTTTGCCCCACAAAACAAAGACGAATGGGTCCGCCGCCCTCCCCCGCTCTGAACCACTAGAAATGAAAGCTAGAAATGTTCAATCATCTACCGGCGGGGCTGGAGCCGGGAAATAAAAAAAAAGGAAAAAAAAAAACACGATTCAGAGATGGAAGTGGCAATAATGCTGGAAGCTGTAGGTGTGGAGGCTTGACCGAACAGAAAGGGCTGAGGTGACAGACTATTTTGATGGAATAAAACACACGCAAACCACATGTGGAGCTAAGAATATGCTGCCGGAAATAGAAATGGACCTCAGGTGGTTTTCAAACATCCATCTTTTTGTGAGCTTTCTTTGCATTTCTACCTTGGACAAGACTAGGGAATTAAAAGAAAAAAAAGGATTTTCCCCATGAATAGAAAACGGTATAGCTCGGTTGGTAGAGCGGCCGTGCCAGCAACTTGAGGGTTGCAGGTTCGATTCCCGCTTCCGCCATCCTAGTCACTGCCGTAGTGTCCTTGGGCAAGACACTTTACCCACCTGCTCCCAGTGCCGCCCACACTGGTTTAAATGTAAAAAATTAGATATTGGGTTTCACTATGTAAAGCGCTTTGAGTCACTTGAGAAAAAGCGCTATATAAATATAATTCACTTCACTTAGATTAGATTAGATTAGATAGTACTTTATTTATTCCTTCAGGAAAATTACAATTTTCAGCACAATCCCATTCAAGACCAGACAAACATTACAGGGAGACAGAACAGGATCGCTGACGGGTCTGCCGGCTTCCAGCGCCCCTTACAAAAAAAAGATGAGATACAGGTAAACGCGGGGGGGGGGGAGAAAAAAATTGAAGATTAAAATAAAATTTTAAAAATCGGTCTTAGCCTGGGCCCCGGAGAGGGGGTGCAGACTGAGGCCAAGGGAAAAAAATCAATCAATCAATCAATGTTTATTTATATAGCCCCAAATCACAAATTTCTCAAAGGACTGCACAAATCATTACGACTGCAACATCCTCGGAAGAACCCACAAAAGGGCAAGGAAAACTCACACCCAGTGGGCAGGGAGAATTCACATCCAGTGGGACGCCAGTGACAATGCTGACTATGAGAAACCTTGGAGAGGACCTCAGATGTGGGCAACTCCCCCCCGGCCCCCCCTCTAGGGGACCGAAAGCAATGGATGTCGAGCGGGTCTAACATGATACTGTGAAAGTTCAATCCATAGTGGCTCCAAGACAGCAGCGAGAGTCCCGTCCACAGGAAACCATCTCAAGCGGATCAGCAGCGTAGAGATGTCCCCAACCGATACAGGCGAGCGGTCCATCCTGGGTCCCGACGAGCGGTCCATCCTGGGTCTCGACTCTGGACAGCCAGTACTTCATCCATGGTCATCGGACCGGACCCCCTCCACAAGGGAGGGGTGGACATAGGAGAAAGAAAAGAAGCGGCAGATCAACTGGTCTAAAAAGGAGGTCTATTTAAAGGCTAGAGTATACAGATGAGTTTTAAGGTGAGACTTAAATGCTTCTACTGAGGTAGCATCTCGAACTGTTACCGGGAGGGCATTCCAGAGTACTGGAGCCCGAACGGAAAACGCTCTATAGCCCGCAGACTTTTTTGGGGCTCTAGGAATCACTAATAAGCCGGAGTCTTTTGAACGCAGATTTCTTGCCGGGACATATGGTACAATACAATCGGCAAGATAGGATGGAGCTAGACCGTGTAGTATTTTATACGTAAGTAGTAAAACCTTAAAGTCACATCTTAAGTGCACAGGAAGCCAGTGCAGGTGAGCCAGTACAGGCGTAATGTGATCAAACTTTCTTGTTCTTGTCAAAAGTCTAGCAGCCGCATTTTGTACCAACTGTAATCTTTTAATGCTAGACATGGGGAGACCCGAAAATAATACGTTACAGTAATCGAGACGAGACGTAACAAACGCATGGATAATGATCTCGGCGTCTTTAGTGGACAAAATGGACCGAATTTTAGCGATATTACGGAGATGAAAGAAGGCCGTTTTAGTAACGCTTTTAATGTGTGACTCGAAGGAGAGAGTTGGGTCGAAGATAATACCCAGATTTTTTACCGAGTCACCTTGTTTTATTATTTGGTTGTCAAATGTTAAAGTTGTATTATTAAATAGAGGTCGGTGTCTAGCAGGACCGATAATCAGCATTTCCGTTTTTTTGGCATTAAGTTGCAAAAAGTTAGCGGACATCCATTGTTTAATTTCATTAAGACACGCCTCCAGCTGACTACAATCCGGCGTGTTGGTCAGCTTTAGGGGCATGTAGAGTTGGGTGTCATCAGCATAACAGTGAAAGCTAACACCGTATTTGCGTATGATGTCACCTAGCGGCAGCATGTAGATGCTGAAGAGTACAGGGCCAAGGACCGAACCCTGGGGAACTCCACACGTTACCTTAACATAGTCCGAGGTCACACTGTTATGGGAGACACACTGCATCCTATCAGTAAGATAAGAGTTAAACCAAGACAAGGCTGAGTCTGACATACCAATTCGTATTTTGATACGCTCTAATAAAATATTATGATCGACGGTATCGAAAGCAGCGCTAAGATCGAGGAGCAGCAACATAGATGACGCATCAGAGTCCATCGTTAGCAATAGATCATTAGTCAAAAAAAAGGATTTTCCCCATGAATAGAAAACGGTATAGCTCGGTTGGTAGAGCGGCCGTGCCAGCAACTTGAGGGTTGCAGGTTCGATCCCCGCTTCCGCCATCCTAGTCACTGCCGTAGTGTCCTTGGGCAAGACACTTTACCCACCTGCTCCCAGTGCCACCCACACTGGTTTAAATGTAAAAAAATTAGATATTGGGTTTCACTATGTAAAGCGCTTTGAGTCACTAGAGAAAAAGCGCTATATAAATATAATTCACTTCACTTGTATAGGTAATGAATATTTTGTGAAGCCACAGTTATAGGTTGGAGCTGATATTGTTGCGATCTGCTGCTCAAATCTTCACATATTTGTATTTTCATTTTCAGTCTGACTCGTTTATTTCCTGTTTTTGTCCATCACTATGGTTACACATCAGTTCACCTGCTGCTCACGCCCCGCACACCTGCGATAGATAATCACCGTCACTTTATAAGCCGTCCTCTTTTGTTTGTTCAGCCTGGGTTCAGGATTTGCTTTTCACGCAACAAGTTACGCCTGCACTCTATTTCGTATGTATATTCTCGCTAAGCTTTTCACGCTAGTTCATTCCAGTTCTCATGCTGAAGTTTTTGTTTTACTGTTTTATGTGCCTACGTGCCAGTTTATTAGGGTCCGCCCTGCCTATGGCAAAGGACTCCTGTGGAGTCCTTTGCCATAGGCAGGGACCCTATTGAATCTGTAACGTTTTATTATTCTTTCTTTCTTCCGCACGCATACTCGCCTATGCGCTGTATTTTGACCCCCTTACCATGCTTCAAAACTCACCAAATTTGACACATACGTCGGTCAGGAATTTCTTCCCAACATATTAGGGAGCCAAACCCCAAAAATCAAAATTGCGCTCTAGCGCCCCCTAGAAAAAGACAAAAAATTAACTGCTTGTAACTTCCGTTAGGAATGTCGTAGAGACATGAAACAAAATCCTCTATGTAGAACTGACTTAGACCTCGATTCCCCATTAGAAACGTCTATACCCAAAATGAACAGAAATTTTGCAAAACCCTTTCAAAGCAAAATTTTCGCAAAAAATGCTATTTTTGCCTCTTTGAGCTGTAATTTGACCCCCTTAAAATGCTTCAAAACTCACCAAACTTGGCAGACACATCAGGACTGGTGAAAATTGCCATCCAATAAAAAAACAAACCCCTAAAATGAAAATTGTGCTCTAGCTCCCCCTAGGAAAAAAAACTGACAAAACTGCTTGTAAATTCTGTTAGGAATGTCGTAGAGTGATGAAACAAAAACTTCTATGTAGGTCTGACTAAGATCGGGACTCGGGACATGGCGGCAGCGGCCAAAGGCGGACCCGACCAACGCTGCTTGCAGCTTTAATTTCTCATTGTTATATATCCTAGCTTTTATGCTAGCGTCCTTTGTTTGTTTTATTCTACTAGCTCTAGCATTTTTGTTATATAGCTCTTTTTGTTATTTAAATAAATTGTAAATATCTTACCTTTGCTGTGTTCAATTTCGACGCATCCTCGAGGGAATCGAACCCGGCATCACAATGCCAAACAGACGTAACAGATATTTGCAACTCAACGCCAAAAAAACAGAAATGCTGATTATCGGTCCTGCTAGACACCAAACTCTATTTAATAATACAACTTTAACATTTGACAACCAAACAATTAAACAAGGCGACACGGTAAAGAATCTGGGTATTATCTTCGACCCAACTCTCTCCTTTGAGGCACACATTAAGAGCGTTACTAAAACGGCCTTCTTTCATCTCCGTAATATCGCTAAAATTCGCTCCATTCTGTCCACTAAAGACGCCGAGATCATTATCCATGCGTTTGTTACGTCTCGTCTCGACTACTGTAACGTATTATTTTCGGGTCTCCCCATGTCTAGCATTAAAAGATTACAGTTGGTACAAAATGCGGCTGCTAGACTTTTGACAAGAACAAGAAAGTTTGATCATATTACGCCTGTACTGTATATACCTTTATATACATATATACATACATATATACCTATACTGTATATACCTTTATATACATATATACATACATATATACCTATACTGGCTCACCTGCACTGGCTTCCTGTGCACTTAAGATGTGACTTTAAGGTTTTACTACTTACGTATAAAATACTACACGGTCTAGCTCCATCCTATCTTGCCTATTGTATTGTACCGTATGTCCCGGCAAGAAATCTGCGTTCAAAAGACTCCGTCTTATTAGTGATTCCCAAAGCCCAAAAAAAGTCTGCGGGCTATAGAGCGTTTTCCGTTCGGGCTCCAGTACAGTTCGCGATGCCACCTCAGTAGAAGCATTTAAGTCTCACCTTAAAACTCATTTGTATACTCTAGCCTTTAAATAGACTCCCTTTTTAGACCAGTTGATCTGCCGTTTCTTTTCTTTTTCTTCTATGTCCCACTCTCCCTTGTGGAGGGGGTCCGGTCCGATCCGGTGGCCATGTACTGCTCGCCTGTGTATCGGCTGGGGACATCTCTGCGCTGCTGATCCGCCTCCGCTTGGGATGGTTTCCTGCTGGCTCCGCTGTGAACGGGACTCTCGCTGCTGTGTTGGATCCGCTTTGGATTGGACTCTCGCGACTGTGTTGGATCCATTGTGGATTGAACTTTCACAGTATCATGTTAGACCCGCTCGACATCCATTGCTTTCCTCCTCTCCAAGGTTCTCATAGTCATCATTGTCACCGACGTCCCACTGGGTGTGAGTTTTTCCTTGCCCTTATGTGGGCCTACCGAGGATGTCGTGGTGGTCTGTGCAGCCCTTTGAGACACTAGTGATTTAGGGCTGTATAAGTAAACATTGATTGATTGATTGATATATTAACTTTACATTACTTCCTATGGGGGGAAAACTTTTTTTTTAATATAATTTCCTAGTGTTGCCCAGGGTAGAAATGTAAAGAAACCTCACTAAAAGATGGATGTTCGAAAACCACCTGAGGTCCATTTCTATTTCAGGTAGCATATTCTTTATTCCATCAAAATAGTCTGTCACCTCAGCCCTTTCTGTTCGGTCAAGCCTCCACTTCTCACTAAAAAAAATCCTAGGAAAATACACAAAAATGCCAACTTTCCACAAGATTTTCTATTGTCGGAGTCGTGTTCCAAAACTGAGGCGTTACTTTCCAAAATGCTGCATACTTCCCATTATGGAGGTTCCTCTGTAAAAGGTCTACTACCTCTGCCACAGATTCTTGCTTCACACTTCAAAGAATGTTTGGAGCAAACAAGAAACATCCCTGAGCAATTAGTGTACACGAAGCAAAAATCATTTTCATCATGTTTGCCCCCTGAAGACATCTTGGATGGATGTTTTAATATTTAGGGGAAAAGAAGCTGTAGTTATTCAAATCATTGTGTGTTGACACCGATATGCCAAAGCGGACAGCCGGTGAGAAATCTGAATTATGTACGGCATAATATTTTAGAGGATGTGAATATTTACAATCACAGCTGAAGTCCATCATCATCATCGTCATCATCATCATCATCCTGTGGCAGCAGTTTGTCTTTGTGGTTCATTAGCCTCCCGCGGCGCTGTAAGATAAAATACCACAGCTTATATATATATATATATATATATATATATATATCAATGTTTACTTATATAGCTCTAAATCACTAGTGTCTCAAAGGGCTGCACAAACCACCACGACATCCTCGGTAGGCCCACATAAGGGCAAGGAAAACTCACACCCAGTGGGACGTCGGTGACAATGATGACTATGAGAACCTTGGAGAGGAGGAAAGCAATGGATGTCGAGCGGGTCTAACATGATACTGTGAAAGTTCAATCCACAATGGATCCAACACAGTCGCGAGAGTCCAGTCCAAAGCGGATCCAACATATATATATATATATATATATATATATATACACACACATACCTGCATAAACTTGAAACTTGAAACATACATATATACACTGATATGCATACATATATACATACATACAACATATATACAGTACATATATACATATATACCTATATACTTATACATACATCCATCCATCCATTTTCTACCGCTTATTCCCTTTCGGGGTCGCGGGGGGCGCTGGCGCCTATCTCAGCTACAATCGGGCGGAAGGCGGGGTATACATACATATATACATATATATCCATATACATACATATACACATATATACATACATACACAAACATATATATATATACATACATATACACATATATATATCCATATACATACATATACGTATATATACATACATACACAAACATATATATACATACATATACACATATATATATCCATATACATACATATATACATTTATATCCATATACATACATATACACATATATACATACATACACAAACATATATATACATACATATACACATATATATATCCATATACATACATATATACATATATATCCATATACATACATATACACATATATACATACATACACAAACATATATATACATACATATACACACATATGCATATATACCATTTCCCCTTGTGGATCATTAAAGTGTTTCTAATTCTAAATAATACATACATGTATATATCCACATACATACATATACACATATATATATGTGTGTGTATATATATATACATACACACATATATACATACATATCAATCAATCAATCAATCAATGTTTATTTATATAGCCCCCAAATCACAAATGTCTCAAAGGACTGCACAAATCATTACGACTACGACATCCTCGGAAGAACCCACAAAAGGCCACGGAAAACTCACACCCAGTGGGCAGGGAGAATTCACATCCAGTGGGACGCCAGTGACAATGCTGACTATGAGAAACCTTGGAGAGGACCTCAGAAGTGGGCAGCCCCCCCCCGCCCCCCCCCCCCTCTAGGGGACCAAAAGCAATGGATGTTGAGCGGGTCTAACATGATACTGTGAAAGTTCAATCCATAGTGGCTCCAACACAGCTACGAGAGTTCAGTTCAAGCAGCGAGAGTCCCGTCCACAGGACATATATATTTAATTTACACATTTTTATGTATCTATTTATATATATATATATATATATATATATATATATATATATATATATATGTGTATGTGTGTGCAATATGCACATTTTTATGTATGTATCTATTTATTTATATATATATATATATATATATATATATATATACATACATATATATATATATATATATATATATATATATATATATATATATATATATATATATATATATATATCACCCCTTACTTTGAGGCAGATGTACTTGCTGCCTCCTAGCCTGCCTTTTCCCCCGTGGCATCAAGCACGTGCCCCCTCTCACGCACACGCTCAATACACTTTGCGTGTAGCAGTTGAGGCACCACCCGTGTCTGCCTCACTTCTGGTCTGCTGCATCATTTTGATCAGGAAACACAGAATTTTTGCGATTTTGGACGATGAAAATGATCCAAATATACAAGAACCACACCAAAATCACATAGAAAGCATAGACCAAAAGAGAACTATTCAAACTTATTTTATTACTCTGTTTTTTGAACGTCTCATAGTTAAGCCTTTTACACCTCCTGGTGGCAAAGGCCAGGAACTGCCTCACTTGTCTCCCCTGACAGCATGTCACTGAAACATGTGTATTGGACCTTTTTTAACTGATTTTTCTGAGCTGGGCAAATGAACTGATGTATGCAAGTAGTGGATCTGGAAGCAAATCCGCTACTTTGACATGTCGACGTTCCGATGTGGATAATTTAAACTCCTTTGTTAGGAAGACAGCAATTAGCTCATAGCTTGTCTTTTTCCACCGTTTTGAATACAGAAATGCTTCTTCTATTCAAGCGGCAACCGGACCCCTGAGCCTACGACAACTTAATTAAATGGACAAAAGAAAGAATTCCAATTAAAACCGGGGCTTCATTTGGAGATCTGCAGACTTCGTCTAATGACTGCCTTGCACACGGTCATTCTGCCGCTATGAACGGAGGATGACGGACCTGGCTTGTCACTCAATAAAATAAACGACGATAAAATCCGGTGAGCCCTTGCTGTGAAATGTAGAGAAATAACCCTGCATTGTTTAAAGATGGGTAAAAAAAAATAAATAGGTTCTGGTTTTAAAGTTAAAAATTAAAGTACCAATGATTGTCACACACACACTCGGTGTGGTCAAATTTGTCCTCTGCATTTGACCCAACCCTTTTGTTCAACCCCTGGGAGGTGAGGGGAGCAGTGAGCAGCAGCAGTGACACGCCCGGGAATCATTTATGGTGATTTAACCCCCAATTCCAATCCTTGATACTGAGTGCCAAGAAGGGAGGTAATGGCTCCCATTTTTTTATAGTCTTTGGTATGACTCGGCCGGGGTTTGAACCCACAACCTACCAATCTCAGGGCGGATGCTCTAACCACTAGGCCACTGAGTAAAGGTAGGTCAGGGGTCATCAACTTTTTTGAAAGCAAGAGCTACTTCTTGGGGACTGATTAATGCGAAGGGCTACCAGTTTGATACACACTTAAATAAATTGCCAGAAAAAGCCAATTTGCTCAATTTTACCTTTAATAAATAAATCTATATAAATATATAAGAAATGGGTATTTCCGTCTGTCATTCCGTCGTACATTTTTTTTTCCTTTAACGGAAGGTTTCTTGCAGGGATTAAATGATGAAAAAAACGGTTTAAAAGAGGAGAAAACACGAAAAAAATGAAAATTAAATTTTGAAACATAGTTTATCTTCAATTTCGACTCTTTAAAATTCCAAATTCAACCGAAAAAAATGAAGTGAAAAACTAGCTAATTCGAATCTTTATAAAAAAAAAAAATAATAATAATTTATGGAACATCATTAGTAAATTTTACTGATTAAGATTAATTTTAGAATTTTGATAACATGTTTTAAATAGGTTAAAATACAATCTGCACTTTATTAGAATATATAACAAATTGGACCAAGCTATATTTCTAACAAAGACAAATCATTATTTCCTATAGATTTTCCAGAACAAAAATTTTAAAAGAAATTCAGATAAGATTTAAATTTGATTCTACAGATTTTCTAGATTTGGCAGAATATGTTTTGGGAATTTTAAACTTGAGGGTTGCAGGTTCGATTCCCGCTTCCGCCATCCTAGTCACTGCCGTTGTGTCCTTGGGCAAGACACTTTACCCACCTGCTCCCAGTGCCATCCACACTGGTTTAAATGTAACTTAGATATTGGGTTTCACTATGTAAAGCGCTTTGAGTCTCTAGAGCAGGGGTGCCAATTACGTCGATCGCGAGCTACCAGTCGACCACGGGGGGTGTGTCAGTCGATCTCCAGCCAGGCTTTTCAAAAAAATAGACCTAAAAATGAGTGATCATCAATCTTCACCAAGACGTCACTTAAATGACATTCACGGTACCGGAGGGTCTTGTGAGATGACGCTGGCTGCTGCAAGATCATTATTATGAAAATATGACCGAGAGGAAGGCGAGAAACACTTTTTATTTCAACAGACTCTCGCGCCGTACCTTCCGTCAAAACTCTAAAGGCCGACTGCACATTTCCTATCTTCACAATAAAAGCCCTGCTTCATGCTGCCTGCGCTAACTAAATACAGAGTCTCGGAAAACTGGCGTGCACAAGCGATCCCTCAGAAAGCTGGCGTGCACATCACTTGTGCACGCCAGCTTTCCGAGACTCTTATTTTGTTAGCGCAGGCAGCATGAAGCAGGGCTTTTATTGTGAAGATAGGAAATGTGCAGTCGGCCTTTAGAGTTTTGACGGAAGGGACGGCGCGAAAGTCTGTTGAAATAAAAAATGTTTCTCGCCTTCCTCTCTGTCATTTTTCATAATAATGAACTGGCAGCAGCCAGCGTCATCTCACAAGACCCTCGGGTGCCGTGAATGTCAATCAAGCAAGCTACGGAATTTGCCGCCAATGTTTTTCTTGTAAAGTGTATGGAAGCTGGATGAATTAGATGCCAAAAACCAACCACTTTCATGTGGTATTGTACAGAAAGGACAACTTTTTTTCTCCTCCATTTGAAAATGTGGGCGTTATCATCATTACTGTCTGATTCCAATCAATGCAAGTCATCAGAATCAGGTAATACACCAACTTATATTCTTGTCTTCGTGAAAGAAAGACATCTATATGTGTTACACATGCTTGTATTATCATTAAACACATTTAACTTGTTTACAAAAATGTCTCTTTCATAAATAAATAAATATAAATGATATATATAAATGAGGTAGATCCCCTCGAGTTGGTCAATTGAAAAGTAGCGCGCCTGCAGAAAAAGTGTGGGCACCCCTGCACTAGAGAAAAGCGCTATATAAATATAATTCGCTAATAATTCACAAAATGAAGAATTAAATTAAAATGTAGTTATTATTCTTAACAATAAAAAAATTAAATTATTTGAACATTGATTTAAATCGCAGGAAAGTGAAGTGAAGTGAATTATATTTATATAGCGCTTTTCTCTAGTGACTCAAAGCGCTTTACATAGTGAAACCCAATATCTAAGTTACATTTAAACCAGTGTGGGTGGCACTGGGAGCAGGTGGGTAAAGTGTCTTGCCCAAGGACACGACGGCAGTGACTAAGTTGGCGGAAGCGGGAATCGAACCTGCAACCCTGAAGTTGTTGGCACGGCCACTCTACCAACCGAGCTATACCGCAGAGAATAATTTCGCCACATCTAGTACGTGTGCGACAATCATTGGTACTCCTAAACTCCTACTCCTCTCCGCTCATGTCTACGGTAAGAGCCGACTTATTATCACCATTTTCTCACCGAAACCCATGTTCGCTTGACCGCTCTGTTCCATAGTAAAGCTTCACTGTCATCTTTCGGGAATGTAAACAAGGAAACACCGGCTGTGTTTGTGTTGCTAAAGGCGGCCGCAATACACCGCTTACAGCTTTCTTCTTTGACGTCTCCATTATTCATTGAACAAATCGCAAAAGATTCAGCGACACAGACGTCCATAATACTGTGGAACTATGCGATGAAAACAGACGACTTATAGTCATCATACCGCGACGTTTCATCATGATGTTAAGATTTCATCATTGATATATAAACTATTTGTCTGCTCCTCGGACTCCACGTTACGGACAAGTCGAAGTGGCCCGGTTTTTGCGAGGTTTGTCCTGCTTAGTTGAACAAAAACAACGTCAAAGAAAGAAGAGGAAGGAATTTAAAAGGTAAAAAGGTATATGTGTTTAAAAATCCTAAAATCATTTTTAAGGTTGTATTTTTTTCTCTAAAATTGTCTTTCTGAAAGTTATAAGAAGCAAAGTAAAAAAAAAAAAAAAAAAGTATTCAAACAAGTGGAGACGAAGTCTTTGAAATATTTTCTTGGATTTTTAAATTCTATTTGAGTTTTGTCTCTCTTAGAATTAAAAATGTCGAGCAAAGCCAGACCAGCTTGCTAGTAAATAAATACAATTTTAAAAAATAGAGGCAGCTCACTGGTAAGTGCTGCTATTTGAGCTATTTTTAGAACGGGCCAGCGGGCGACTCATCTGGTCCTTACGGGCTACCTGGCGTTGGTGACCCCTGCTGTAGGTGAAGCACAGAACAATATTCGTTGAGCATTTGAAAACGGGGTCCGCAAGACCACTAAATAAACATTTCCTTTCCTCTTTGACCATCATAAAAATCAATATCCCGTAAATGTTGTAATTAGAGCTGGGTGTTTAATTAGCTGGGTGCAAAAAGGACGGGGTGTTAATTGGATTAAAAGGGTCTGTTTGCAGCGTTTACGTGGATGCCTAGAGGGCGCTGACTTTCCAATGTGTTCGAAGCATATCGGTTCGAATAATTTGATCTAAGTTATCACAAAAACTTTGTGTTTCAATGAGTTCGCAGCAAGAAGCAAAAACATGTCTTTGAAGCTACCGGGAAAAAGTCTTGTAAAACTCCAATGTGTAGGGGGGGAAGCAACATGAAGGTGTTCTGTTTTCTTTCCTGTTTTGTAATCAACAGAAAGGTATTGTTTTAACCCGAGGACTACAAGCGGAGAAAAGGCAGGATCTCAATCAATCAATCAATGTTTATTTATATAGCCCCAAATCACAAATGTCTCAAAGGACTGCACAAATCATTACGACTACGACATCCTCGGAAGAACCCACAAAAGGGCAAGGAAAACTCACACCCAGTGGGCAGGGAGAATTCACATCCAGTGGGACGCCAGTGACAATGCTGACTATGAGAAACCTTGGAGAGGACCTCTGATGTGGGCAATTGGGGACCGAAAGCAATGGATGTCGAGCGGGTCTAACATGATACTGTGAAAGTTCAGTCCATAGTGGCTCCAACACAGCTGTGAGAGTTCAGTTCAAACGGATCCAAGACAGCAGCGAGAGTCCCGTCCACAGGAAACCATCTCAAGCGGAGGCGGATCAGCAGCGTAGAGATGTCCCAAACCGATACAGGCGAGCGGTCCATCCTGGGTCTCGACTCTGGACAGCCAGTACTTCATCCATGGTCATCGGACCGGACCGCCTCCAAAAGGGAGGGGGGGACATAGGAGAAAGAAAAGAAGCGGCAGATCAACTGGTCTAAAAAGGAGGTCTATTTAAAGGCTAAAGTATACGGATGAGTTTTAAGGTGGGACTTAAATGCCCAAGTTCCAGACACCGCTTTTTTGAACTCTTTTACTAACCTGTTTTTTGGAGTCTTTTACGAACCTTACTTTGAACTCTTTTACGACATTTTCTGTGAAGTGTTTAAATAAATAATAAAATGATAAATGGGTTGTACTTGTACAGCGCTTTTCTACCTTCAAGGTACCTAAAGCGCTTTGACACTACTTCCACATTTACCCATTCACACACACGTTCACACACTGATGGAGGGAGCTGCCATGCAAGGCGCCAACCAGCAACCATCAGGAGCAAGGGTGAAGTGCCTTGCTCAGGACACAACGGACGTGACGAGGTTTACGACCTTTTCTTTTGAACTGTTGTATAACTAAAAGCAACACTGTTTACGACCCATGTCCCTTTGGAAGCAGCTGTTGCCATGTGCGTAAGGGAAGTCCAAATAAAGAGCCAGAGCATACTGAGACACCGGTACAGTGTCCATGCGTCTCTCCTCAAATTGAGCCAAATTTAATTCTGTCTCTGTTTAATTCTTTGCTTCTTGTCTTGTTTAATAGATGTCATCAGTATTTGAACGTGACAATATCCTACACCAGGGGTCTTTAAGGACAGTGGTCCGAGACGACATCAGAAGAGTAATCAGGCCCATACTGTTTCTCCTGGAAGCTGCAGTTCCAGTCTGAGACTCGCTGAAACAAATGAAGCTTTTTGTTTGACGATTCCTTGTTGGCGTCTTCTTGGCTCATCACCCATCACGTGACCAACAAATGCTTTACCAAACTGTGATCTTCTGCTCTCAGTAAAGAGTTTGCAGAGTGTGGCACAGAGGCACCTCCAAGTCTGAGTTTACGGTTCTCGCTGGGAAAAGGGTAGAGTGGTGACTTCAGGTTGGGGACGAGATCCTGCTCCAAGTGGCGGAGTTCAAGCACCATGGGATTTTTTTCACGGGTGAGGGAAGAGTGGACTGTGAGATCGGCTGGCGGATAGGTGTCTGAAGACAAAATTCACCGGTCGAGCTACGTTCCTACCCTTACCTATGGTCATTAGCTGGGGTTGTGACCAAAAGGACAAGTTCCTGGCTAGAAGCAGCAGGAATTACTTTCCTTTTGAGAGTGGCGGGGTTCTCCCTCGGCAATAGTTTAAGAAGCTCGGTCATTTAATTGTCAGGTTAGGTGGCTGCAGGCGTTTTGTTAGGATGCACCTTGGAAACCTCCCTGGGGAGGCGTTCAAGGAACGTCCAACCAAAAGGAAACCACAGAGACAATGGAGAGACTCTGTCTCTCAGTCCGACTGGGAGGGAAGTATGGGCTTCTTTCCCTTTGACCGGACCTCGGAAAAGAAAGGAGTGAAGAAAGGAAAAATCAAAACTCAAAGGAAGGACAAAGTAACGGAAGGTAGGAGAAAAGGAAGGTGTAAAGCAAGGAGTGAAAGAAAGAGGGAAGAAGCAAAGGAAAGAAAGCCGGAGCAAACGAAAGACTGAAAAAAAGGAAAGAGTAAAGGAAGGAAGGCGCCAAGTAAGAAAGGAGCAAAGAAAAGGGCAAAGAAGCAAAGGAAGGAAGGAAAAAGCAAAGCAAGCAAGGTGTGTCGTAAGGAAGGAGCGAAGAAAAGAGAAAAGTCTCGAAGGATGGAGCAAAGTAAGGAAAGCGCTAAGTAAAAAAGGAGCAAAGAAAATAGTGGAGAAGCAAAGGAAAGAGCGAAAGAATAAGCAAAGTAAGGAAGGAAGAGGCAAAGTACGCAAGGTGCATTGTAACAAAGGAGCGAAGAGAAGAGCAAAGTCGCAAAGGAAGGAAGGAAGGGGCAAAGAAAGGAGCAAATAAGCAAAAGAAGGAGCAAAAGACTGAGCAAAGGAAGGAACGAAGAAGCAGAGTAAGCAAGGTGCGTAATAAGGAAGGAGCAAAATAAAGACAAAAGATGCGAAGGAAGGAAGGCAGGAGCAAAGAAAAGAGCAAAGAAGCAAAGAAAGGAGCGAAATAATGACCAAAGGAAGGATGGAAGAAGCAAAAGAGGGAAGGAAGGAAGGAGCAAAGAAAAGAGCGAAGAAATTAGCATAGGCGCAAAGGAAGGAAGGAGCAAAGAAGGAAATGAAGCAATGACAGAATGTGCAAAGAAAGGAAGGAAGAAGCAAAGTAAGCAAGGTGTGTCGTAAGGAAGGAAAGAGCAAAGAAAAGAGCAACCAAAGGAAGAAAGGAAGAAGCAAAGTATCAAGGTGCGTCGTAAAAAAGGTGTGTCGTAACGAAGGAGCGAAGAAAAGAGTAAAGTCGCAAAGGAAGGAGAAAAGTAAGGAAGGCGCTAATAAAGAGAGGAGCAAAGAACCAAAGGAAGGAGCGAAAGAAAGACCAAAGGAAGGAAGAAAGGAAGGAAGAAGCAAAATAAGCAAGGTGTGTAGTAAGGAAGGAGCAAAGAAAAGACCAAATAAATTAGCTTAGGTGCAAAGGAAAGAAGGAGCAAAGAAGCAAAGGAAGCAACGACAGAATGTGCAAAGAAAGGAAGGAAGAAGGAAAGCAAGGAGCAAAGAAAAGAGCAAAGTCACAAAGGAAGGAAAGAGCAAAGAAAAGAGCAAGGAATAAAAGGAAGGAGCGAAAAGAATGAGCAAAGGAAGAAAGGAAGAAGCAAAGTAAGAAAGGTGCGTCGTAAAAAAGGTGTGTCGTAAGGAAGGAGCGAAGAAAAGAGTAAAGTCGCGAAGGAAGGAGCAAAAGAAAGACCAAAAGAAGGAAGAAAGGAAGAAAAAAGCAAAATAAGCAAGGTGTGTGGTAAGGAAGGAGCAAAGAAAAGAGCATGGTCGCAAAGGGAGGAGGGAAGGAGCAAAGAAAAGAGCAAGGAAGCAAAGGAAGAAACAAAAGAATGAGCAAGGGAAGGAAGGAAGAAGCAAAGTATGCAAGGAGCGTAGTCAGGAAGGAGCGAAGAAAAGAGCAAAGTTGCAAAGGAAGGAAGAAGCAAAGAAAAGAGCAAGGAAACAAAGGAAGGTGCGAAAGAATGAGCAAAGAAAGGAAGGAAGAAACAAAGTTATCAAGGTGTGTAGTAAGGAAGGAGCAAAGAGAAGAGAAAAGTTGCGAAGGAAGGAAGGAAGGAGCAAAGAAAAGAGCAAAGAAAGGAGCGAAATAATGACCAAAGGAAGGATGGAAGAAGCAAAAGAGGGAACAAAGGAAGGAAGGAAGGAAGGAGCAAAGAAAAGAGCAAATAAATTAGCATTGGCGCAAAGGAAGGAGGGAGCAAAGAAGCAAAGGAAGCAACGACAGAATGTGCAAAGAAAGGAAGGAAGAAGCAAAGTAAGCAAGGTGTGTCGTACGGAAGGAGCAAAGAAAAGAGCAAAGTCGCAAAGGAAGGAAAGAGCAAAGAAAAGAGCAAGGAAGCAAAGGAAGGAGCGAAAAGAATGAGCAAAGGAAGAAAGGAAGAAGCAAAGTAAGCAAGGTGCGTCGTAAAAAAGGTGTGTCGCAAAGTCGCGAAGGAAGGAGCAAAGTAAGGAAGGCGCTCAGAAAGAGAGGAGCAAAGAAGTAAAGGAAGGAGCGAAAGAAAGACCAAAGGAAGGAAGAAAGGAAGGAAGAAGCAAAATAAGCAAGGTGTGTGATAAGGAAGGAGCAAAGAAAAGAGCAAGGAAGCAAAGGAAGAAACAAAAGAATGAGCAAGGGAAGGAAGGAAGAAGCAAAGTATGCAAGGAGCGTAGTCAGGAAGGAGCGAAGAAAAGAGCAAAGTTGTAAAGGAAGGAAGAAGCAAAGAAAAGAGCAAGGAAACAAAGGAAGGTGCGAAAGAATGAGCAAAGAAAGGAAGGAAGAAACAAAGTTAGCAAGGTGTGTAGTAAGGAAGGATCGAAGAAAAGAGCAAAGGAATGAAGTAAGGCGCAAAGGAAGAAAAAAGGAAAGCAAAAAAGGAAGAAGCGAAGGAAGGAGCGATGTTTGGATGGGAAATAATGACACAACAATGTTATGAAAATAGGCTGAAGATGAGTTAAAAAAAAAAGTGAAGCAGGATGATTTGCCTTTTGCTTTCTAATTCTGCCTTTTTGACTTTCTTATAATCAAACATCATTTGGATTCAGCCAGCTTGCTGTCTGCGGACTCAGATAATGATCCCATTAAAAATTGACACTATAATTACAATGAATGCATCATTGAAATGTGCTGCCCTCCACAGTCTGCTGCTCACACGGGTCCTCGGCGTGGAACCGGACAACTCCAAGAACATACGGCTCCCCTTGTCCGATAGCGCCGTAATGGAGGTCGACAACATCTACACGACAGCCCAGCCTCGTTAATAACTATTCATGAGCAGAATAATTGCAGGGGCAGCTGTAAACACTTGAGATGTGCACTAAGAACCCACGGGTCCTGAGTGGCCTTCAAAGACCACTCCATGACAATAAAAGGACTATTATTATTCCGGAGCCACCGGGGTTGGATTCGAAGTGTATGAGAGAAGAACCGTCACTTTTAAATGTCCAGTAAGTGTTATAATGAAGGCAACACATTAGGTAAGTGTCTCAGAGGGTTAGATAACTCCTAAAACTTCCAACGGTATAGATGTGGGTGTCCAAGTTAATGGATTTATTTGTTATGGTTTAAACAGGGGAGATGACGGCAGACTGACACCAGGTCGCAATAATGTCCAAAGATATATATATATGCTTACAAACATCAGTCGTTTACCAAGCAAAGGTAAAACGCAAGGACATTAGCACATCCGACACGTACGTAGGATTAACCGAAGGAGCGTTTAAAACCAGATGGAATAATCACAAGGCCTCCTTTAGAAACCAGCCTTTGCGGAATTCTACAGAACTCAGCAAGCACATTTGGAACCTCGAAGACAATAATGTTGAATATTCAATAACATGGCAAATTCTTGCATCCAGCACACCTTACAACGGTGGTAATAAAAGATGCAACCTATGCTTAAAAGAGAAACTGTTTATTATATATCATTCAGACCTACCATCCCTCAACAAGCG
>NC_084617.1:6908104-6948104 GCF_033978795.1 Nerophis ophidion | reverse complement strand
TTTAAATAGACTCCCTTTTTAGACCAGTTGATCTGCCTTTTCTTTTCTTTTTCTTCCATGTCCCACTCTCCCTTGTGGAGGGGGTCCGGTCCGATCCGGTGGCCATGTACTGCTTGCCTGTGTATCGGCTGGGGACATCTCTGCGCTGCTGATCCGCCTCCGCTTGGGATGGTTTCCTGCTGGCTCCGCTGTGAACGGGACTCTCGCTGCTGTGTTGGATCCGCTTTGGACTGGACTCTCGCGACTGTGTTGGATCCATTATGGATTGAACTTTCACAGTATCATGTTAGACCCGCTCGACATCCATTGCTTTCCTCCTCTCCAAGGTTCTCATAGTCATCATTGTCACCGACGTCCCACTGGGTGTGAGTTTTTCCTTGCCCTTATGTGGGCCTACCGAGGATGTCGTGGTGATTTGTGCAGCCCTTTGAGACACTAGTGATTTAGGGCTATATAAGTAAACATTGATTGATTGAAAAGCCGCGCACAATGGCGGAGAATAAACTTGACTAGTGAAAACAAATACTAGCACAAAGGCAGAACTATGGACAAAAAAACAAAAGACACTAACTGTGGCATTAACAAAAAAAACTTACGTGGCATGACAAGAAGCAAAACTATGGATCGGCATGAGTGACGTGAGTAAAGGTAAAGTTGCCAGGTTGACTTCCTGGCAACTTTCAGTTTAAATAATAGACATGATTAGTGACCGGTGTGTGACATGAGGACAGGTGAAAACTAATGGGTTGCTATGGTGGCAAAACAAAGAAAAGTGCACAAAGGGTCCAAAAACAAAACATGATCACACAGACATGACAATAAGCAAGAAAAGACCAAATAAAAGAAGAGCGTGTTGAGACACCGTACAAGGGTACAGCGTCCAGGTGTCTCTCCTCAATTGAGCCAAATTTTATTTTGTCTCTGTTTAATTCCTTGCTTCTTGTCTTGTTTAATAGATGTGTTTGAACCTGACAAAGTGATTATTACATTTTAACAGAAGTGTACATAGAATATGCTGAAAGAAAGCAGTTATTAACAGTAAATGAACAAGTGGATTAATAATACATTTGTACAGTTTGTCCTTTATATTGCTGACAAAATAATAGGTGTATAAATGACACAATATGTTACTGCATATGTTTGTTTACTTACTACTAAAAGACAAGTTTTTGTAGTATGTTCACTTTTTTATTTAAGGACACTTGCAATAATAAACATATGTTTAATGTACCATAAGATTTTTTATTCAAATAAATCCAATACTGCCATTTTTTGTGGTCCCCTTTATTTAGAAAAGCATCAAAATATTGGTTATCGGGACTACCCTACATGCAAGTGAAAGCATCTTAAATGCGCACCCAACCTGTCATGTTATCTTGACAATAAAAACAAAATGTATTTATCCTAACACATCTTTTGCAGTCACATCCGGTTTAAAAAAAAAAAAGAAAAAAAAAAAAACTTGGATTTGAAGCTTTCCATTAATGTCACCAATGCTTCGCTCTGACTCTCGTCCTGCAAGCGTGCATCTAAAAGAACAATTTGTGCCACACAGGAGACGGAGGGATTTATTCACAGACATGAGTCCTACGACAAAATAATAACCCGAATTACCCCCCCCCCCCCACAAGTAAAAGGCAGCAGAGTGGCATGACAGCAATGTAACGGCTGGAGCCGGCGTGAATATTTTAATTGCAACACCCGCCTGCCGGGAAGAAAGGCCGAGCTTGCAGGCAAGTGTACCTTTGCCATTGTGTCACGCATCCGATACGAGGAGTGGCATCATTTCGTGCGTCTGATGGAGCGCCATATTTGGCAGCTGCTGCAATCAGCGGCGTGCGCTCTGACGACGAGGCGGAAGCCTGACTTAGCCTTGACAAAAAACTTGAAACGCGACATTAGTCAACAAGAATAACAAGTCTTACATAAGCAGGGTCATCATGTTTGAGATTTATTGAAAATTCTGCCGATATCTGCCTGTATCCCTGGGAAGAGAGGGGAGCAGTGAGCAGCAGCGGTGGCCACGCTCTGGAATTATTTTGTTGATTTAACCCCCAATTCCAACCCTTCCATTTTTATGGTAGAATCCAGTGTTTTTTTTATCATCAAAACAGTCAATAGCATTTCTACTAAAAGAACTTAAGGTAGAAATTCTGACGGCCAAACATAACAGGGACGTGGCCCTCAGTGAAAACGACTTTGACACCTCTTACGAAGAACGGCAATGGCGCTATTATGACCAATTTATGATCCTGTAACCACTTGGTATCGGATCGATATCCAAATTTGTGGTATCACCCAAATTTAATGTAAAGTTTCCAACAACAGACCCCCCTCTAAGGGAAGGGGGTCATAAACAGCCATCACCTTTGATTACAGGGTACGGCGTGGCGAAGTTGGTAGAGTGGCTGTGCCAGCACTGTCCTCCAAATCTAAACAACAGACATGGAATTGGTTAGCTGGACTCTCGACTCCATTGACAAAATCCTTTCGACGAGGATAAGAGGTTCCGGAGAGCCTGGCTGCATTGATGGAACCTTTACTGCGGGGTACGTGAGAGGTTCCTGGGACAAATGGAGAATCATGTGCCTCTCAGTCCTTTCCAGAGGACGTGGAAGAAATCTACCTATTTGGAACCGTGATCGGGGAGTACCTGCTGATTGGGCTGGGCGTTTCTCTGGTGTTTTGTTAAATTCATAAGACGATGGCAGCCACAAAGGCTGTCCATCAAATCCCCAGGACGTGGGATCACAGTCTGGGGCGATTTCTGAACTGAATCGCAATATGGATCACATCATGGACAAGCTTGTTAGGAGGGAAAATTTGGATATGAGAGCCAACATGAACGAATAGAACAGACAAACCATTATAATGTCTGCCCGCGGAAACACAAAAATCATAAACTATGATTTGACTCCCTCGAAGGGCCTTGACGCTGCAACAACAGGAGCAGGCTGTTCTGAAAACATCCCCCGCGGACTCTCAAAGATTGACGCTTTTGACCTCCCTCTCTACTCAACGACCCCTGGTAGTCAAACATTTGCTTTCATGCAGAACGGCCCCAGGCCTATGGACACTACATCAACACACCCAAGACAAAGGGCATATACACAAACACACACCCCACTCCCACTCAACACCTTCACCACCGCTTGATTCCCCTTTGGGGTGACGGACGGCTGAGTAGCAGCAGGCCGCCATACAGGGTTCCAACTCCCCCAGTACCAAAATATCGGTATCGTTACAACACCAGTATAAAATCAATACTACTATGATTACATTGATATTTTTTAGCATCACAAAATCTATTTGTTTTTTTATTTATATTATGTTTGTAAACTTGGGAAATACGTGCCTGGACACATGAGGACTTTGAATATGACCAATGTATGATCCTGTAACTACTTGGTATCGGATCGATCCCCAAATGTTTGGTATCATCCAAAACAAATGTAAAGTATCAAACAACAGAAGAATAAGGGATTATTACATTTTAACAGAAGTGTAGATAAAACATTGCGGAAGTCGCTTCCTAGCAGTTCTACTGTAGACACGGCCGTGCAGGTTTAACAAAGTTTTAATGTTTTTAACAAAATTTTCCAAAGTGTTTTTCGGCATGCCGTCACTCCCAATCCTCTCTCCCGCTGCTTAATGTTAAAGACAACAGGTGATTGGACCAACACGTACCATCCGTGAAGTCTAATCACCTGCCAGCTGTGTCTCGCCCTCAGCTGGTGCTCGCACTCAGAGCCATGGACAGCGGCGGTGACTTTTCCTCCTACAGGCAGCGCTGACTTACACCTGCCTCTACAAACATGTTTAAAGAGAAAGTAATCAGATATTAACAGTAAATGAACAAGTCGATGAATAACCCATTTTCTACCGCTTGTCCTTAATAATGTTGACAAAATAATAGGTGTATAAATGACACAATATGTTACTGCTGTGACAGTCTCTTGCCGTAGTCGTGCGGGTTCCACTGACCGCCAAGGAAGGACATTGCTTTCGCAGGTTCGACTCTTGTTTCTTTTGCAATAAAGAAAGTATTTCGCCATGTCGCTCTTTAGTCGGCCGCGTCTTCGTTGTCGCCGCCTTGTCCTCTCTCACTTCCGCTCTTCATCCGTTGCTGCAGGCTCTCCAACTCCTTCTGCCTCGTTCTCTCCTCCTTCTCCCCTTTTATACATTGTTAGGAGATACATTAATTGATCCACGCACATGAACTTGACTGCCTCGCCGCTCACTTCGCATCTTCCGCCTCCTTGCCGCCATCTTGGGCCGGGCTCCAGCATGCCCTGCCGCTCTGTCGGACCGTCGGCTCCGCCTCTCCAACCCGCATATGTCAGCAGACTAATTAGGAGCCTTTGTTTGTTTACTTACTTCTAAAAGACAAGTTGTCTAGTATGTTTACTATTTTATTTAAGGACTTAACTGCAATAATAAACATATGTTTAATGTACCCTAAGATTTTTTTTGTTAAAATAAAGCCAACAATGCCAGTTTTTGTGGTTCCCTTTATTTAAAAAAGTATCGAAATACATTTTGGTACCAAAATATTGATATCAGGACAACACTACCCTGCATTATACATGCAGGATAGACTCCGTATTTGAGTATTTCCATCAGACGTTTAAATGTACAGTTCGGTTAATTTGACCGGGATAAATTAATTAAAATGCAACTTAATGGGCTTTCATTTCCATCTCAGTGTCCCTCCCGTGTGGCAAACGTACTCCTGCATACACGCATATGACTCACTCAGCCATTACTTGCCGCTTAATTGGAAAGTCGTATTTTCCTCAAGTCCTTCAAATTATTGCCAAATGGCTTATTGTATGGAAATGAGATTATTCGAGAATTATTATTTTTTTTTTAATAATATGATCATTCCAACAAAATCACCGCCGAGCCTAATTAAGATGGCATTTGCATTCATGGGCTTTCCGCAAAGGAGGAGATGAATATACGCTATATTGCCAAAAGTATTTGGCCACCCACCCCAATGATGACAACCAGGTGTTCTAATCACTTGGTCCGGTGTATAAAACCAAGCATTTAGGCATGGAGACTGTTTCTACAAACATTTGTGAACGAATGGGCCGCTCTCAGTGATTTCCAGCGTGAAACTGTCATAGAATCCATTTTCTTCGTCGGGTCGCGGGGGCAGCAGCCTAAGCAGGGAAGCCTAGACTTCCCTCTCCCCAGCCACTTGGTCCAGCTCATCCCGGGGGATCCCGAGATGTTCCCCAGGCCAGCCGGGAGACATAGTCTTCCCAACGTGTCCTGGGTCTTCCCCGTGGCCTCCTGCCGGTCGGACGTGCCCTAAACACCTCCCTCGGGAGGCACTCGGGTGGCATCCTGACCAGGTGCCCGAACTACCTCATCTGGCTCCACTCCATGTGGAGGAGCAGCGGCTTTACTTTGAGTTCCTCCCAAATGGCAGAGCTTCTCACCCTAAGAGAGAGCCCCGCCACCCGGCCGCTTTTACCCGTGATCTTGTCCTTTCGGTCATAACCCAAAGCTCATGACCGGTAAATCGACCGGAAAAAATTGAGAGCTTTGCCTTCCGGCTCAGCTCCTTCTTTCCACCTGGCGGAGGAAACTCATTTCGGCCGCTTGTACCCGTGATCTTATCCTTTCGGTCATGACCCAAAGCTCATGACCATAGGTGAGGATGGGAACGTAGATCGACCGGTAAATTGAGAGTCTTACCTTCCGGCTTAGCTCCTTCTTCACCACAACGGATCGATACAGCGTCCGCATTACTGAAGACGCCGCACCGATCCGCCTGTCGATCTCACGATCCACTCTTCCCTCACTCGTGAACAAGACTCCGAGGTACTTGAACTCCTCCACTTGGGGCAGGGTCTCCTCCCCAACCCGGAGATGGCATTCCACCCTTTTTCGGGACGAGAACCACGGACTCGGACTTGGGAGGTGCTGATTCTCATCCCAGTCGCTCCACACACGGCTGCGAACCCAGCCAGTGAGAGCTGAAGATTTTGACCAGATGAAGCCATCAGGACCACATCATCTGCAAAAAGCAGAGACCTAATCCTGCTACCACCGAACCAGATCCCTACGGAGTAGTGACACGTTTGTTGAACGCAGAACTTCTCACCCTATCTCTAAGAGAGAGACCCGCCACACGGCGGAGGAAACTCATTTCGGCCGCTTTTACCCGTGATCTTGTCCTTTCGGTCATAACCCAAAGCTCATGACCATAGGTGAGGATGGGAACGTAGATCGACCGGTAAATTGAGAGTTTTGCCCTCCGGCTCAGCTCCTTCTTCACCATAACGGATCGATACAGCGTCCGCATTACTGAAGACGCCGCACCGATCCGCCTGTCGATCTCACGATCCACTCTTCCCTCACTCATGAACAAGACTCCTAGGTACTTCAACTCCTCCACTTGGGGCAGGGTCTCCTCCCCAAGCCGGAGATGGCACTCCACCCTTTTCCAGGACGAGAACCACGGACTCGGACTTGGGAGGTGCTGATTCTCATCCCAGTCGCTTCACACACGGCCGGGAACCGAGCCAGTGAGAGCTGAAGATTTTGACCAGATGAAGCCATCAGGACCACATCATCTGCAAAAAGCAGAGACCTAATCCTGCTACCACCGAACCAGATCCCTACGGAGTAGTGACACGTTTGTTGAACGCAGAACTTCTCACCCTATCTCTAAGAGAGAACCCCGGCGGAGGAAACTCATTTCGGCCGCTTGTACCCGTGATCTTATCCTTTCGGTCATGACCCAAAGCTCATGACCATAGGTGAGGATGGGAACATAGATCGACCGGTAAATTGAGAGCTCTGCCTTCCGGCTCAGCTCCTTCTTCACCACAACGGATCGATACAACGTCCGCATTACTGAAGACGCCGCACCGATCCGCCTGTCGATCTCACCATCCACTCTTCCCTCACTCATGAACAAGACTCCTAGGTACTTGAACTCCTCCACTTGGGGCAGGGTCTCCTCCCCAACCCGGAGATGGCACTCCACCCTTTTCCGGGACGAGAACCACGGACTCGGACTTGGGAGGTGCTGATTCTCATCCCAATCGCTTCACACACGGCCGGGAACCGAGCCAGTGAGAGCTGAAGATTTTGACCAGATGAAGCCATCAGGACCACATCATCTGCAAAAAGCAGAGACCTAATCCTGCTATTACCGAACCAGATCCCTACGGAGTAGTGACACGTTTGTTAAACGCCGAACTTCTCACCCTAAGAGAGAACCCCGCCACCCGGCGGAGGAAACTTATTTTCAGCCGCTTGTACCCGTGATCTTATCCTTTCGGTCATGACCCAAAGCTCATGACCATAGGTGAGGATGGGAACGTAGATCGACCGGTAAATTGAGAGTTTTGCCTTCCGGCTCAGCTCCTTCTTCACCACAACGGATCGATACAGCGTCCGCATTACTGAAGACGCCGCACCGATCCGCCTGTCGACCATGGCTCTTACGGAAATACGTTTTTAAAATATTTGGCTTTTTGGCTCTCTCAGCCAAAAAGGTTCCCGACCACTGCTCTAGAATGTCACCTAGGTAGGTGAGCTCATCTTTCCTGGTGATAACAATGTCACCCACTTTTATAGTGAAGTCACTGACTTTCGTAAGTTTGATATGGGACCCAAATAGAATGGATTCTTTTACCTGAGTAAACCCTATGGGTTAGGAACGGGACGGCACTTCAAGTTCACCTGCGAGTCAAGGCAGGTGGCCAAATACTTATGGCAATATAGTGTATGTAGCGACACGTTTGTTGAACGGAACAAGATGGAAGGGCGGCCGACCTCTAAAGAAGATTGTTTGGGATGAATGGGAGCGCCCGGGTCTGTTGACGGAGCAGATAAAAGCTCGATGTGAACAGATGATCCATTTTCCTTTTCATTATTTCTTGATTATTCCAAACACTAACCTCACGCCCACCTTTTTTTTTTTTTGTGTGTGTATGTGTGCTATTCAGATTAAATTTATGCAGAAATTACTGTAGGCTTTATGTTAATTTGGCCGGCAACCTGGTGGCGGCAAGGATGAATGATGATTCATTCACAGGTTAATTCATATTCCTGTGGCCGGCAGCTGCAGACAGAAGTCATTTGAGAGGGAGGGGGAACATTGATATGATGGCCACGTCGGATGCGGCGTACTGTACGCCACATTATCAATCAATCAATCAATCAATGTTTATTTATATAGCCCCAAATCACAAATGTCTCAAAGGACTGCACAAATCATTACGACTACAACATCCTTGGAAGAACCCACAAAAGGGCAAGGAAAACTCACACCCAGTGGGCAGGGAGAATTCACATTCAGTGGGACGCCAGCGACAATGCTGACTATGAGAAACCTTGGAGAGGACCTCAGATGTGGGCAACCCCCCCCTCTAGGGGGGGGGGGGGGGGGGTTATAGCCCCGCTCATCGAACTTTTCTTTTATTGGAATGTTGCCTGTCATTCACAATCGTTATGTACGAACCCCAAAACCAGTGAAGTTGTGACGTCTGGGTGGCATCAATCAATCAATCAATCAATGTTTATTTATATAGCCCCAAATCACAAATGTCTCAAAGGACTGCACAAATCATTACGACTACAACATCCTCGTGGCGTGTGTTTGCGTTCTCGTGGTGCAGCGGAGATGGAACACAGCGTTAAAGTATCAATCAATAAATCAATGTTTATTTATATGTCTCAAAGGACTGCAAAAAATCATTACGACTACGACATCCTCGGAAGAACCCACAAAAGGGCAAGGAAAACTCACACCCAGTGGGCAGGGAGAATTCACACCCAGTGGGACGCCAGTTACAAAGCTGACTATGAGAAACCTTGGAGAGGACCTCAGATGTGGGCAACCCCCGCCCTCTAGGGGACCGAAAGCAATGGATGTCGAGCGGGTCTAACATGATACTGTGAAAGTTCAATCCATAGTGGCTCCAACACAGCCGCGAGAGTTCAGTTCGAAGTGGATCCAAGACAGCAGCGAGAGTCCCGTCCACAGGAAACCATCTCAAGCGGAGGCGGATCAGCAGCGCAGAGATGTCCCCAACCGATGGCGGTTTAGCTCGGTTGGTAGAGTGGCCGTGCCAGCAACTGGAGGGTTGCAGGTTCGATTCCCGCTTCCGCCATCCTAGTCACTGCCGTTGTGTCCTTGGGCAAGACACTTTACCCACCTGCTCCCAGTGCCACCCACACTGGTTTAAATGTAACTTAGATATTGGGTTTCACAATGTAAAGCGCTTTGAGTCACTAGAGAAAAGCGCTATATAAATATAATTCACTTCACTTCACTACACAGGCGAGCGGTCCATCCTGGGTCTCGACTCTGGACAGCCAGTACTTCATCCATGGTCATCGGACCGGACCCCCTCCACAAGGGAGGGGGGGACATAGGAGAAAGAAAAGAAGCGGCAGATCAACTGGTCTAAAAAGGAGGTCTATTTAATGGCTAGAGTATACAGATGAGTTTTAAGGTGAGACTTAAATGCTTCTACTGAGGTAGCATCTCGAACTGTTACCGGGAGGGCATTCCAGAGTACTGGAGCCCGAACGGAAAACGCTTTATAGCCCGCAGACTTTTTTTGGGCTCTAGGAATCACTAGTAAGCCGGAGTCTTTTGAACGCAGATTTCTTGCCGGGACATACGGTACAATACAATCGGCAAGAAAACGTCGCGGAATGATGACGCGTGTTTGTGACGTATTAGCTTAGCACCACTTACGGCTAAAAGTCGTCTCTTTTCATCGCATAATTACACAGTGTTTTGGACGTCTGTGTTGCTGAATATTTTGCAATTTGTTCAATTAAGAATGGAGAAGTTAAAGTAGAAAGAAGTAGGTGGAAAGCTTTTAGCCTTTAGCCACACAAACACATGGTGATTCCTTGTTTAAAATTCCCGGAGGTGAAGCTTTCCTATGGACCAGAGCGGTCAAGCGAACATGGATCACGACTACATGGAGGTATAGCTCGGTTGGTAGAGCGGCCGTGCCAGCAACTTGAGGGTTGCAAGTTCGATCCCCGCTTCAGCCATCTTAGTCACTGCCGTTGTGTCCTTGGGCAAGACACTTTACCCACCTGCTCCCAGTGCCACCCACACTGGTTTAAATTTAAAAATTAGATATTGGGTTTCACTATGTAAAGTGCTTTGAGTCACTAGAGAAAAAGCGCTATATAAATATAATTCACTTCACTTCACTACATGTCAACCAGCAGTTTTCGGTGAGAAAATTGTGGAAATAAGTCGCCTCTTACAGGAGATCAGCGGAGCCAGCGTCCTCCTGGTGCCGTGACTTCTCTCAGAGACTCTGGCGTCAAAATACCCGTAGCCACACCCCTCCGACTTTAAGGTACTCTTTAACTCACTAAAACACTAGTAAAACAATAAGCAGATAAGGGATTTCACAGAATTATCCTAGTAAATGTGTCTAAAAACATCTGAATCACTCTTTTTTTAAACTTTTTTCTTTTCTTTTCTAGGCCTTCACTCTAAATTTCCTCATCCACGAATCTTTCATCCTCACTCAAATTAATGGGGAAATTGTCGCTTTCTCGGTCCGAATAGCTCTTGCTGCTGGAGGCTCACATTATAAACAATGTGAGGAACCCTCACCCTGGTGACATCATCATCTGCTACGTCCGGTAAAGGCAAGGCTTTTTTATTAGCGACCAAAAAGTTGCGAACTTTATCGTCGATGTTCTCTACTAAATCCTTTCAGCAAAAATATGGCAATATCACAAAATGATCAAGTATGACACATAGAATGGACCTGCTAAAATCTAATTTCAGTAGGCCTCTAAGTCGGGGTCCACGTTAATCAACATTAAACAGCCTCCAGTTGTTGCTCGGAAAAAATAAAATGACAAAACTTTTCTTCTACATATAAAAAGTGCAACACTAAACAGTTTCAAGTCAACTCAGCCTCAGATTAACTTTTCTTTCCCCCCCAGCCTGGCTAACTTGGCAGTAAGAGGATATATGGGCTCATTGTTTTTCCACCATAGAAGTGGGTCAAAATCTAGTTTTAATGCAATACAGAAACCTTCCGCGACCCCAAACGGGAGAAGCGGTAGAAAATGGATGGATGGATGGTCTTAAATGTGCTGCTATAAAGTGAAGTGAAGTATATTTATATAGCACTTTTCTCTAGTGACTCAAAGCGCTTTACATACATTTGTTATTGCTTTAGCCCTGCCTGGCTGGCCGAGGAGAGGCTGCTTGAATGCGGTGTTTGCACCACGCTCCTCTTTCTCTTCCTTAAAGCGAGCTTGACTTGGGGGTGGTGCCGCTTCAAAGGGGTTAGCATGTTTGACGTGTTGGCAGAAGCATACCCTACTGCTGCTGAACAATGTCGGCAAACCTCCGTCCTCCATTGTTGTATCGCACCGCGCAGCCAAAGTGTTCCCAAAGGGGAGATGTTAATGAGGCAGGAGGTTCTTCCAGCTCTGGCTTTTACATGTTGTCCTAGCCCGGTCGCTGCTAGCCTGCCGTGTGTTCTGCCGCGCTCTGCATTGTTTACACAACCTGCGGTGCGCTACCTAATATTTCCGTGTGGAAACTCGTTCGGTACACCTCCGAAACGAACCGAACCCCCCGTAACGAAACGGTTCAATAAAAATATACGTACCATTACACCCCTAGTAAATCGGGAATAAAAACAAAATAAAATGATTTACAAATCCTTTTCAACCTATATTTCATTAAATAGACTGCAAAGACTAGATACTTAATGTTCGAACTGGAACACTTTGTGAGGTTTTCACCATCTACGGTCATCAAAAGGTTCACAGAATCTGGAGAAATCACTGCACGTAAGCAATGATGTTACGGACCTTCGATCCCTCAGGCGGTACTGCATCAAAAAGCGACATCGGCGTGTAAAGGATATCACCACATGGGCTCAGGAACACTTCAGAAAATCACCGTCAGTAACTACAGTTTGTCGCAACATCCGTAAGTACAACTTAAAACAATACTATGCAAAGCGAAAGCCATTTATCAACAACACCCAGAAACGCCGCCGGCTTCGCTGGGCCTGAGCTCATCGTAGATGGGCTGAGGGCTCAGGAACACTTCAGAAAATCACCGCCCGTAACTGCAGTTTGTCGCTACATGTGTAAGTGCAAGTTAAAACGCTACTATGCAAAGCGAAGGCTATTTATCAACAACACCCAGAAACGCTGCTGGCTTTGCTGGGCCCGAGCTCATCTAAGACGGACTGAGGGCTCAGGAACACTTCAGAAAATCACAGTCAGTAACTACGGTTTGTCGCTACAACTGTAAGTGCAAGTTAAAACTCTACTATGCAAAGCCATTTATCAACAACACCCAGAAACGCCGCCGGCTTTGCTGGGCCCGAGTTCACTGAGAGTAAAATAGTTTATACAGCTACATGAAATAGGAAGCTGGTGCTTCTGCAGCGCCTCTTAGTTGATTATAGATTATAAAATGTGCCTCTCACTTTGATGGTAGAAGGTTCGGGTCCCAAACCGAACAATCCCATCAATCGGCATCCTGTTGAGAGCAGACATTGTACAGTAAGTGATTGATTTACAATGTTTTTATAGCTTGTTTAGCACTTTGCAATACTGCCGCATGATGCATAGTGTTTCACAAAAGCTGGATCTTTTTAGCACACTAGAATTTGTAGCTCATCCTCCTTATGTTCAGGCTCAAAAATGTGACGTTCGAGAATTCTGGGGTCTGTAACCAGCAGCTCTGGAGCCGCATATGGCTCTTCTGCCTCCGTTAGATTTTTTTTTACCCCTTAGCGAGAGAAATTTGCATTTTTAAAGAGTGCTATAATTTCTGTGAGGCTGTGATAACAAATATAGTTCTGAGGCACAAGCAGGGCAGATAAAAGAAACTGGAAGCCCGAGTGTTCAGTTAAGCTTCTCAAGTATGCAAGCCCTTGGGTAAACTAACCATGAATACATGCCCAAAAAAAAAAGTTAAATTTCACATGAACAGATTGCTTTACCTGTAAAACTCAACATTTTTGAAAAGTTTATAAGCTTGGTTACGTTTAAAGGTTCTATACTATTTTTCTGATGCATGGATTGATAACAGTCAATCAATCAATCAATGTTTATTTATATAGCCCTAAATCAGAAGTGTCTCAAAGAAGCCACAACGACATCCTTGCTTCATAAAAAACTCACAACTTTGGAGAGGACCACAGAGAGGCTGATATTATACCCAATCATGGCACCCACCTGTTCCCAATTAGCCTGTTCACCTGTGGGATGTTCCAAATAAGTGTTTGATGAGCATTCCTCAAGTTCCCCAGTCTTTTTTGCCTCTTGTGCCAGCTTTTTTGAAACATGTTGCAGGCATCCAATTCCAAATGAGGTAATATTTGCAAAAAATAACAAAGTTTACCATTTCGAATGTTATATATCTTGTCTTTACAATCCATTCAGTTGAATATAGGTTGAAAAGGTTTTGCAAATGATTGTATTTTGTTTTCCAAGTTACGGGGGTCATAAATAGCCATTGTCTTTGATTAAAACAGTTCAAAGAAAAGGTCTTAAAACAGCTCAAAGAAGCTGTGCCTGGAAGGGAGTCCGGTCCTGCTTCCTCTCCGTGTTGTAGTTCTCGGGGCAAGACAATATATTTCTGTTGATTACCTATATATGAATACAATGATTTGCAAATCCTTGTATTCTGTTTTCTTTTTTACCACCATTTACACAATGTGCCAAGTTCACTGGTTTTGGGGTTTGTAATTGAATAATATTGGTCCTGGACCTGACCCCTGGGGTGTCAAATCGTTCTAATTTGTCATTACGATTTTATGATATGAAAATTGACAGTTCAAACACTGTTGCAATCTATTAAACAAGACAAGAAGCAAGGAATTAAACAGAGACAGAATTAAATTTGGCTCAATTGAGGAGAGACGTCTGGACTGTACTCTTTGTACGGTCTCACCACGCTGAGTGAATGTGGAAATAGTGTCAAAGCGCTTGGAGTTCCTTAAGAGTTCACTGGTTTTGGGGTTTGTAATTGAATAATATTGGTCCTGTACCTGACCCCTGGGGTGTCAAATCGTTCTAATTTGTCATTACGATTTTATGATTTATGGTATGAAAATTGTCAGGTTCAAACACTGTTACCATCTATTAAACAAGACAAGAAGAGAGGAATTAAATAGAGACAGAATGAAATTTGGCTCAATTGAGGAGAGACGTCTGGACTGTACTCTTTGTACGGTCTCACCACGCTGAGTGAATGTGGAAATAGTGTCAAAGCGCTTGGAGTTCCTTAAGAGTTCCTTGGAGTTCACTGGTTTTGGGGTTTGTAATTGAATAATATTGGTCCTGGACCTGACTCCTGGGGTGTCAAATCGTTCTAATTTGTCATTACGATTTTATGATTTATGGTATGAAAATTGTCAGGTTCAAACACTGTTACCATCTATTAAACAAGACAAGAAGCAAGGAATTAAACAGAGACAGAATTAAATTTGGCTCAATTGAGGAGAGACGTCTGGACTGTACTCTTTGAGTACTGAGTGAATGTGGAAATATTGTCAAAGCGCTTGGAGTTCCTTAAACAAAAAGGTGGAAAAGCGCTATAAAAACTACAACTCATTTACATTTACTATTTGTACAGTCTCACCACACACTGACGAAATATTGTACCCCTTCTCTTTTATTTGGACTTTCCCTGATTACATAGCAACATCTGTTTGTAAGGGACAGGGGTCGTAAACAGCCATCGCCTTTGATCAATCAATCAATCAATGTTTACTTATATAGCCCTAAATCACTAGTGTCTCAAAGGGCTGCACAAACCACAACACGAACCACTACGACATCCTCGGTAGGCCCACAAAAGCGCAAGGAAAACTCACACCCAGTGGGACGTCGGTGACAATGATGACTAGGAGAACCTTGGAGAGGAGGAAAGCAATGGATGTCGAGCGGGTCTAGCATGATACTGTGAAAGTTCAATCCATAATGGATCCAACACAGTCGCGAGAGTCCAGTTCAAAGCGGATCCAACACAGCAGCAAGAGTCCCGTTCACAGCGGAGCCAGCAGGAAACCATCCATAGCGGAGGCGGATCAGCAGCGCAGAGATGTCCCCAGCCAATACACAGGCAAGCAGTACATGGCCATCGGATCGGACCGGACCCCCTCCACAAGGGAGAGTGGGACATAGGAGGAAAAGAAAAGAAACGGCAGATCAACTGGTCTAAAAAAGGGAGTCTATTTAAAGGCTAGATTATACAAATGACTTAAATGCTTCTACTGAGGTGGCATCTCGAACTGTTACCGGGAGGGCATTCCAGAGTACTGGAGCCCGAACGGAAAACGCTCTGTAGCCCGCAGACTTTTTTGGGGGGCTTTGGGAATCACTAATAAGCCGGAGTCCTTTGAACGCAGATTTCTTGCCGGGACATATGGTACAATACAATACAATCGGCAAGATAGGATGGATCTAAACAGTTCAAAGAAAAGGTCTTAAAAAAGCAGCACCTAGAGGGGAGTCCGGTCCTGCTTCCTCTCCTCGGTGTAGTTCTCGGGTCAAGAGAATATCTTTTCTGTTGATTACAGTACATCAAAGCGGCAGCACGCCTTCATGTTGCTTCCCGTCCTACACTGTGGAGTTCTACAAGACTTTATCTTGGTAGGATCAAAGACAGCTTTTGTCTTCTCGCCGGGTTTGTGTGATAACTTAGATAAAAATTATTCCGACAGAAATGTTTTGCTGGATCCATAACTACTGCTGCTGGACACTGTTTACAATTTATTGCACGAGTCATGTTTCACCTTTGTTTTTATTTAAATCAGTCCCATGGATGTTGATAGCTTCTCTGTATTCACTTTGGTTAGTTGACAGTCATTTATACATCTGTCTAATCCGCAGTTAAATAATTGTCTATGAGGTCTAAAGGTTGCTAATGTTTTCCCCGCTCGAGAGTCAAGCGTCACACTGCTCCTTCCCGCCTATTAGTCATGCAAGCATGTGCCAGTGCATCACTCCCTCTCCATGACAAGAGTTGGGAGATTTCTACATGGCCGCCGGTGCTAATTACTAGCATGAGCAGAGCCGGCAAATGTATTTCCACAAAGCAAATAGCGACAACAACAACAAAAAAAGTGAGAGCGTAGGACAAACACCGTGGGCCAACTAAGAGGTTCAGTGGAGCTCAGTCTCCAGGCATATGCTGCTTATAAAAGGTTTACATATTACTGAGCCAGGACTGCAGAAACCTGCAAGAGGCCCACCACTGCTGCCTCAACACTGCCACCTATGGGCGGTAGCTGTGCAGCACCGCATGTTCCTCAAAAGCAGCAAGCAATGCGACACTAACTGTAAAATAAGACTGTGATAAAGTTGTCCATGCTTGGTGTTAACTATCATTTAATCCAAGGTCATTTAATCGTTTACCAGCCCGCCACACATTCTGCAAAAATTGCAAAATTGATAGTATTGCAAAAATAAAAAATAAATAAAAAAATTTAAAGGGGAACATTATCACAATCTCAGAAGGGTTAAAACCCCAAAAAATCAGTTCCCAGTGGCTTATTTTATTTTTTGAAAAATTTTTCAAAATTTTACCCGTCCTGAAATATCCCTAAAAAAAAGCTTTAAAGTGCTTGATTTTCGCTATTTGCTTAAACCACTGTCCATTTCCCTGTGACATCACATAGCGATTCCAATACAAACAACGGCGAATAGCACAGCAAGATATAGCGACATTAGCTCGGATTCAGACTCGGATTTCAGCGGTTTAAGCGATTCAACAGATTACGCATGTATTGAAACAGATGGTTGGAGTATGAAGGCAGATAGCAAAAATGAAATTAAAGGGGAACTTTATCACAATTTCAAAAGGGTTAAAACCAATAAAAATCAGTTCCCAGTGGCTTATTTTATTTTTCGAAAAAATTTTCAAAGTTTTACCCGTCCTGAAATAACCCCCAAAAAAACTTTAAAGTGCTTGATTTTCGCTATTTGCTTAAGCCACTGTCCATTTCCCTGTGACGTCACATAGCGATTCCAATACAAACAACGGCGAATAGCACAGCAAGATATAGCGACATTAGCTCGGATTCAGACTCGGATTTCAGCGGTTTAAGCGATTCAACAGATTACGCATGTTTTCAAACAGATAGTTGGAGTATGGAGGCGGATAGCGAAAATGAAATTAAAGGGGAACATTATCACAATTTCAAAAGGGTTAAAAACAATAAAAAATCAGTTCCCAGTGGCTTACTTTATTTTTTGAAAAATTTTTCAAAATTTTACTGGTCCCGGAATATCCCTAAAAAAAGCTTTAAAGTGCCTGATTTTCACTATTTGCTTAAGCCACTGTCCATTTCCCTGTGACGTCACATAGCGATTCCAATACAAACAACGGCGAATAGCACAGCAAGATATAGCGACATTAGCTCGGATTCAGACTCGGATTCAGACTCGGATTTCAGCGGTTTAAGCGATTCAACAGATTACGCATGTTTTCAAACAGATGGTTGGAGTATGGAGGCAGATAGCAAAAATGAAATTAAAGGGGAACATTATCACAATTTCAGAAGGGATAAAACCAATAAAAATCAGTTCCCAGTGGCTTATTTTTTTTTTCGAAAATGTTTTCAAAATTTTACCCGTCCTGATATATCCCTAAAAAAAAGCTTTAAAGTGCTTGATTTTCGCTATTTGCTTAAGCCACTGTCCATTTCCCTGTGACGTCACATAGCGATTCCAATACAAACAACGGCGAATAGCACAGCAAGATATAGCGACATTAGCTCGGATTCAGACTCGGATTTCAGCGGTTTAAGCGACTCAACAGATTACGCATGTATTGAAACAGATGGTTGGAGTATGGAGGCCGATAGCGAAAATGAAATTAAAGGGGAACATTATCACTATTTCAAAAGGGATAAAACCAATAAAAATCAGTTCCCAGTGGCTTATTTTATTTTTCGAACATTTTTTCAAAATTTTACCCGACCCGGAATATCCCTAAAAAAAGCTTTTAAGTGTTTGATTTTCGCTATTTGCTTAAGCCACTGTCCATTTCCCTGTGACGTCACATAGCGATTCCAATACAAACAACGGCGAATAGCACAGCAAGATATAGCGACATTAGCTTGGATTCAAACTCGGATTTCAGCGGTTTAAGCGATTCAACAGATTACGCATGTATTGAAACAGATGGTTGGTGTATGGAGGCAGATAGCGAAAATTAAATTAAAGGGGAACATTATCACAATTTCAAAAGGGTTGAAACCAATAAAAATCAGTTCCCAGTGGCTTATTTCATTTTTCGAAAAAATTTTAAAAATTTTACCCGTCCCGAAATATCCCTAAAAAAAGCTTTAAAGTGTTTGATTTTCGCTATTTGCTTAAGCCACTGTCCATTTCCCTGTGACGTCACATAGCGATTCCAATACAAACAACGGCGAATAGCACAGCAAGATATAGCGACATTAGCTCGGATTCAGACTCGGATTTCAGCGGCTTAAGCGATTCAACAGATTACGCATGTATTGAAACAGATGGTTGGAGTATGGAGGCAGATAGCAAAAATGAAATTAAAGGGGAACATTATCACAATTTCAGAAGGGATAAAACCAATAAAAATCAGTTCCCAGTGGCTTATTTTATTTTTCGAAAAAAAAATTAAAATTTTACCCGTCCCGGAATATCCCTAGAAAAAGCTTTAAAGTGTTTGATTTGTGCTATTTGCTTAAGCCACTGTCCATTTCCCTGTGACGTCACATAGCGATTCCAGTACAAACAATGGCAAATAGCACAGCAAGATATAGCGACATTAGCTCGGATTCAGACTCGGATTTCAGCGGTTTAAGCGATTCAACAGATTACGCATGTATTGAAACAGATGGTTGGAGTATGGAGGCAGATAGCGAAAATGAAATTAAAGGGGAACATTATCACAATTTCAGAAGGGATAAAACCAATAAAAATCAGTTCCCAGTGGCTTATGTTATTTTTCGAAAAAAAATTCTAAATTTTACCCGTTGCGGAATATCCCTAAAAAAAACTTTAAAATGCTTGATTTTCGCTATTTGCTTAAACCACTGTCCATTTCCCTGTGACGTCACATAGCGATTCCAATACAAACAATGGCAAGAAACACAGCAAGATATAGCGACATTAGCTCGGATTTCAGCGGTTTACGCGATTCAACAGATTACGCATGTATTGAAACAGATGGTCGGAGTATGGAGGCAGATGGCGAAAATGAAATTAAAGGGGAACTTTATCACAATTTCAAAAGGGTTAAAACCAATAAAAATCAGTTCCCAGTGGCTTATTTTATTTTTCTAAAAAAATTTTAAAATTTTACCCACCCCGGAATATCCCTAGAAAAAGCTTTAAAGTGCTTGATTTTCGCTATTTGCTTAAGCCACTGTCCATTTCCCTGTGACGTCACATAGCGATTCCAATACAAACAACGGCGAATAGCACAGCAAGATATAGCGACATTAGCTCGGATTCAGACTCGGATTTCAGCGGTTTAAGCGATTCAACAGATTACGCATGTATTGAAACAGATGGTTGGAGTATGGAGGCAGATAGCAAAAATGAAATTAAAAGGGAACATTATCACAATTTCAGAAGGGTTAAAACCAATAAAAATCAGTTCCCAGTGGCTTATTTTATTTTTTGAAAAATCTTTCAAAATTTTACCCGTCCCGAAATATCCCTAAAAAAAGCTTTTAAGTGTTTGATTTTCGCTATTTGCTTAAGCCACTGTCCATTTCCCTGTGACGTCACATAGCGATTCCAATACAAACAACGGCGAATAGCACAGCAAGATATAGCGACATTAGCTTGGATTCAAACTCGGATTTCAGCGGCTTAAGCGATTCAACAGATTACGCATGTATTGAAACAGATGGTTGGTGTATGGAGGCAGATAGCGAAAATTAAATTAAAGGGGAACATTATCACAATTTCAAAAGGGTTGAAACCAATAAAAATCAGTTCCCAGTGGCTTATTTCATTTTTCGAAAAAATTTTAAAAATTTTACCCGTCCCGAAATATCCCTAAAAAAAGCTTTAAAGTGTTAGATTTTCGCTATTTGCTTAAGCCACTGTCCATTTCCCTGTGACGTCACATAGCGATTCCAATACAAACAACGGCGAATAGCACAGCAAGATATAGCGACATTAGCTCGGATTCAGACTCGGATTTCAGCGGTTTAAGCGATTCAACAGATTACGCATGTATTGAAACAGATGGTCGGAGTATGGAGGCGGATAGCAAAAATGAAATTAAAGGGGAACTTTATCACAATTTCAAAAGGGTTAAAACCAATAAAAATCAGTTCCCAGTGGCTTATTTTATTTTTCGAAAAAAAATTTAAAATTTTACCCACCCCGGAATATCCCTAAAACAAGCTTTAAAGTGCTTGATTTTCGCTATTTGCTTAAGCCACTGTCCATTTCCCTGTGACGTCACATAGCGATTCCAATACAAACAATGGCTAATACCACAGCAAGATATAGCGACATTAGCTCGGATTCAGACTCGGATTTCAGCGGTTTAAGCGATTCAACAGATTACGCATGTATTGAAACAGATGGTCGGAGTATGGAGGTAGATAGCGAAAACGAAATTGAAGAAGAAATTGAAGCTATTGAGCGAATAGCTATTCACGCTATTCGGCCATAGCGTGGGTGTACCTAATGAAGTGGCCCATAGCATGGCTGCCTTATTAGCATCGCCGGTAAAATGTGCGGACCAAACAATCAGGACTTTCGCATCTTGTGACACTGGAGCAACTTAAATCCGTCGATTGATAAGTGTTTGTTTCGCATTAAATGTGGGTATCTAGTTTCAAATGTACATACGGCTAGCGTAAATAGCATGTTAGCATCGATTAGCTGGCAGTCACGCCACGACCAAATATGTCTGATTAGCACATAAGTCAACAACATCAACAAAACTCACCTTTGTGATTTTGTTGACTTAATCGTTACAAATGCATAGTCGAAAAAACGGAAAATAACAGAGCTGAGACCCGGTGTTTGTAATGTGAAAATTAATATGGCGGGTGTGTTACCTCGGTGACGTCACCTTCTGACGTCATCGCTAAAAGACCGATAAACAGAAAGGCGTTTAATTTGCCAAAATTCACCCATTTAGAGTTCGGAAAATACATGGTCTTTTTTCTGCAACATCAAGGTATATATTGACGCTTGCATAGGTTTGGTGATAATGTTCCCTTTTAAGGAAGAAACTGAAGCTATTGACGCTATTCGGCCATCTTTGCGTTAGCATCGCCAGTAAAATGTGCAAACCAACCGATCAGGACACTGGATCAACATAAATCCGTCGATTGGTAAGTGTTTGTTTCGCATTAAATGTGGGTGGAATGAAACGGTGGATGTAAATATAGTTTCAAATGTACATACAGGTAGCTTAAATAGCACGTTAGCATCGATTAGCTGGCAGTCACGCCGCGACCAAATATGTCTGATTAGCTCATCAGTGAACAACATCAACGAAACTCACCTTTGTGATTTCGTTGACTTTATTGTTGGGAATGCATCTGCTTTGAGTGTCGCAGAATATCCAGACATTTTTGCCATCTCTGTCGTAGCATCGCCGGTAAAAACCAAACGGGGGACTTTTGCATCTCTTGACACTGGAGCAACTTAAATCCGTCGATTGCTAAGTGTTTGTTTGGCATTAAATGTGGGTGGAGGGAAAGGCTCGATGTAAATATAGCTACAAATGAGGCATAATGCTGCAATATGTACACACAGCTAGTCTAAATAGCATGTTAGCATCGATTAGCTGGCAGTCATGCCGCGACCAAATATGTCTGATTAGCTCATTAGTGAACAACATCAACAAAACTCACCTTTGTGATTTCGTTGACTTTATCGTTGGGAATGCATCTGCTTTGAGTGTCGCAGGATATCCAGACATTTTTGCCATCTCTGTCGTAGCATCGCCGGTAAAAACCAAACGGGGGACTTTTGCATCTCTTGACACTGGAGCAACTTAAATCCGTCGATTGCTAAGTGTTTGTTTGGCATTAAATGTGGGTGGAGGGAAAGGCTCGATGTAAATATAGCTACAAATGAGGCATAATGCTGCAATATGTACACACAGCTAGTTTAAATAGCATGTTAGCATCGATTAGCTGGCAGTCATGCCGCGACCAAATATGTCTGATTAGCTCATAAGTCAACAACATCAACAAAACTCACCTTTGTGATTTTGTTCACTTTATCGTTGGGAATGCATCTGCTTTGAGTGTCGCAGGATATCCAGAAATTTTTGCCATCTCTGTGCCATCTCTGTCGTAGCATCGCCGGTAAAAACCAAACGGGGAACTTTTGCATCTCTTGACACCGGAGCAACTTAAATCCGTCGATTGCTAAGTGTTTGTTTGGCATTAAATGTGGGTGGAGGGAAAGTCTAGATGTAAATATAGCTACAAATGAGGCATAATGATGCAATATGTACACCAGTGTTAATTTTGTTGAGGAAAATTTTTTGTTGTAGTTATCAAACACGACCTTTTTTTTCTGACTAAAACGAGACAATAACTAAATAAAAAATAATTTACGTGGACTAAGACGATGACGAGGTGTATTGACATATTCGTCAACGAATAAAAACGAGACGAAAATGTCTACTAGAGACGAGATCCAATCGGAACTCATTTGGTTAGGAAGAGGGGGGAGGAGTCGGGAAGAGAACCAATCAGAGCGACCTGGTAAGGAAGTTGCAGAAGACAACGCCGGGGAGGAAGAGGAGAGAGGACATATGGGGAAATTTTATATTTGACGTCAAAGATAACAAGACGCAGTGTAAGAAATGCAGCGCGAGGATTACGGGGAAAAACACAACAAACTTGAAGCGACATTTACAGTGGAATCACCCCGAAATCCACACACAGGTAAGCATTTTCCGCAACTCACTGGACGTTATCCCGTTTATTTCACGGCTTACTCGTGAAATACTAAATTTGAGACATGATTGCCCTCCCGGTAACAGTTCGAGATGCTACCTCAGTAGAAGCATTTAAGTCTCACCTTAAAACTCATCTGTATACTCTAGCCTTTAAAAAGACCTCCTTTTTAGACCAGTTGATCTGCCGCTTCTTTTCTTTCTCCTATGTCCCCCCCTCCCTTGTGGAGGGGGTCCGGTCCGATGACCATGGATGAAGTACTGGCTGTCCAGAGTCGAGACCCAGGATGGACTGCTCGTCGGGACCCAGGATGGACCGCTCGCCTGTATCCGTTGGGGACATCTCTACGCTGCTGATCCGCCTCCACTTGGGATGGTTTCCTGTGGACGGGACTCTCGCTGCTATCTTAGATCTGCTTTGAACTGAACTCTCGGGGCTGTGTTGGAGCCACTATGGATTGAACTTTCACAGTATCATGTTAGACCCGCTCGACATCCATTGCTTTCGGTCCCCAAGAGGGGGGGGGGGGGGTTGCCCACATCTGAGGTCCTCTCCAAGGTTTCTCATTGTCACTGGCGTCCCACTGGATGTGAATTCTCCCTGCCCACTGGGTGTGAGTTTTCCTTGCCCTTTTGTGGGTTCTTCCGAGGATGTTGTAGTCGTAATGATTTGTGCAGTCCTTTGAGACATTTGTGATTTGGGGCTATATAAATAAACATTGATTGATTGATTGATTGATTGATTTTCATCAAAATACGACTCGTACCGGTGATTTTTCCGCTGTTTTGCTTTGACTTTCAGAAATTGAAGGGAAAGTTTACATATTACCCTTTAGTCGACTAAATCTACTGTAGTTTTCGTCGACTATAATCTTGTGATATTTCGTCAACTGAAACTAGACTAAAACTAAAACAATTCAAATACCTAAATTATGACTAAAACTAAATCAAATTTTACTGTCAAAATTAACACTGATGTACACACAGCTAGCCTAAATAGCATGTTAGCATCGATTAGCATGCCGTGCTAATCGGTGCACATTCTGCGTAAATCAACTTGAATCCGTCCCTGATCGTGTTGTTACACCCTCCGACGAGGCATGATGTCTCCGAGCTATCAGAAAACAGTCGAAAATAACAGAGCTGATTTGACTCGATGCGTCTGACGTGTCGGGAAAAATCAATCATCAATCAATGTTTATTTATATAGCCCCAAATCACAAATGTCTCAAAAGGACTGCACAAATCATTACGACTACAACATCCTCGGAAGAACCCACAAAAGGGCAAGGAAAACTCACACCTAGTGGGCAGGGAGAATTCACATCCAGTGGGACGCCAGTGACAATGCTGACTATGAGAAACCTTGGAGAGGACCTCAGATGTGGGCAACCCCTCCCTTCTAGGGGACCGAAAGCAATGGATGTCGAGCGGGTCTAACATGATACTGTGAAAGTTCAATCCATAGTGGCTCCAACACAGCCGCCAGAGTTCAGTTCAAGGCGGATCCAAGACAGCAGCGAGAGTCCCATCCACAGGAAACCATCTCAAGCGGAGGCGGATCAGCAGCATAGAGATGTCCCTAACCGATACACAGGCGAGCGGTCCATCCTGGGTCTCGACTCTGGACAGGCAGTACTTCATCCATGGTCATCGGACCGGACCCCCTCCACAAGGGAGGGGGGGGACATAGGAGAAAAAAGAAAAGAAGCGGCAGATCAACTGGTCTAAAAAGGAGGTCTATTTAAAGGCTAGAGTATACAGATGAGTTTTAAGGTGAGACTTAAATGCTTCTACTGAGGTAGCATCTCGAACTGTTACCGGGAGGGCGTTCCAGAGTACTGGAGCCCGAACGGAAAACGCTCTATAGCCCGCAGACTTTTTTTGGGCTCTAGGAATCACTAATAAGCCGGAGTCCTTTGAACGCAGATTTCTTGCCGGGACATATGGTACAATACAATCGGCAAGATAGGATGGAGCTAGACCGTGTAGTATTTTATACGTAAGTAGTAAAATGGCGGCTTCACGGTGGCAGAGGGGTTAGTGCGTCTGCCTCACAATACGAAGTTCCTGCAGTCCTGGGTTCAATCCCAGGCTCGGGATCTTTCTGTGTGGAGTTTGCATGTTCTCCCCGTGAATGCGTGGGTTCCCTCCGGGTACTCCGGCTTCCTCCCACTTCCAAAAAACATGCACCTGGGGATAGGTTGATTGGCAACACTAAATGGTCCCTAGTATGTGAATGTGAGTGTGAATGTTGTCTGTCTATCTGTGTTGGCCCTGCGATGAGGTGGCGACTTGTCCAGGGTGTACCCCGCCTTCCGCCCGATTGTAGCTGAGATAGGCGCCAGCCAGCGCCCCCCGCAACCCCAAAGGGAATAAGCGGTAGAAAATGGATGGAAGGATAGTAAAATGTCGTCGTTCAGAGAGGCATATACAGAAAGGCGTTTAATTTGCCAAAATTCACCCATTTAGAGTTCGGAAATCGGTTAAAAAAACATATGTTCTTTTTTCTGCAACATCAAGGTATATATTGACGCTTACATGAGTCTGGTGATAATGTTCTTCCCCTTTAAAAAAAAAGTGGAATGAGGTGAAATCTAATGAGAAAAAGTGACATAAAGCTGCCAGGCAGGCAGTTTTTTTCCCCCCTTTTTGTCTTTATTTTCTATGATTTAAAAAAAAAGACACTGGCAGTGGTATTAAAATCCGCTATCCCTTAACTTTACGGTAGTTCCTGGCGAGGAAATACCTCTCAGCGGAGTCCTTCCGGCTGGCATTAGGCTTCAAACTCTGTACGCTCCCAAACACCAGCGAGAGTTTTTCCTGGAGTCCGCCGGCCAAGGACCCGTCCCAGTACTTGCACAGGAGAGAACCTCCGGGCCGCAGGATCTTCTCGGCCAAGTCCAGGAGAGAAAAGCACAGCGAGACCACCCTCTCGTGGTCCAGGTCCCGGAAGCCGCTGGCGTTGGGGGCCATGTCGCTGAGGAGAAGATGAGCCCGGCCCCCGGGGAGGAGGCGGGGAAGCTTGGCGTGCGTGGCGGGGTCGGCGACGTCGTGGCAGGACAGGAAGTGGGCGCCATCCAGAGCGTGTAAGTTTTGGAGGTCGATGCCGAGGACTGTACCACAGGGGAACTTTGAATCTTCAGTTGAAACAGAATCATTTTTAATACATGTAATATTGTTGTATTTCGCTCAATAATTTCATTATGTTGCATTTGTAGTCATATATGCTTAATAGTAATATGTTCTAAAATAGTTTGCATTGAGAAAAACTGAGATGTTTTGTGCAAGAAAATACATTTTTATTCATGTGCAGTTTGGATCATCATACAGCTTACCTTTTTGCAGGTACCGTATTTCCTTGAATTGCCGCCGGGCATTAGAGATGCGCGGATAGGCAATTATATCATCCGCAACCGCATCACCAAAGTAGTCATCCACCCGCCGTCCACCTGAACCAACATTTTATCAGAACCGCAACCGAGGTCGGCCACCTTTACCACTCAAAGATCTATTCAAACCCGTTTCACAGAGTAATGAAGACAATGGGAGCCGCAAACCTCCTCGCAAATATCCAATGGCGTTCGTCCTGATCACAATAATATGGCCGTGCTGTGAAGCCATTGCCTTCGACACCTTCAACAACATGTACAAACCGATTGTTAGTCCGGCAACATGTGTGCTGCTTCCGCAATCACACGTACACGATTGAAAGGCATACTGGGTGACACAGAGTACACTGATGGTTGTGATATAAACAATTTTAACACTCTTACTAATATGCGCCACGCTGTGAAGCCACACCAAACAAGATTGACAAACACATTTCGGGAGAACATCCTCACAGCAACACAACATAAACGCAACACAACAAATACCCAGAATCCTTTGTATCCTTGACACTCCTTGAATATATTTTACACCCCCGCACCCCCAACCCCGCCCACCTTACCGACGTGGGGGGTGTATAAAATAGTCAGGAAGTGTCATGGATACAAAGGATTCTGGGTATTTGTTGTGTTGCGTTAATGTTGTGTTACTGGGAGGATGTTCTCCCGAAACGTGTTTGTCAATCTTGTTTGGTGTGGCTTCACAGCGTGGCGCATATTACTGAGAGTGTTAAAATTGTTTATATCACAACCATTAGTGTACTCTGTGTCACCCAGTATGCCTTCCAGTCGTGTTCGTGTGTCTGCGTAAGCCACACACAACATGTTGCTGGACTAACAAGCAGATCGTACATGTTGTAGAAGGCGACAAAGCCGATGACTTTATAGCACGCCCTAATACTTATCATCTGGAGAATGTTTGCGTCTCCTATTGTCTTCTTCGCTTTGTGACACGGGTCTTAAATGACTCTTTGAATGGTAAAGGATACCGATCCCAGAACCATGTATACCATCCGCCACCCGCCCAAATCTAATTAAAATCAATTTTTTCGTCATGTCACCCGCCCGACTCCGTGGATGAGACCGCAAACCGTGCATCTCTACCGCGCATCTCTACCGGGCATATAGTCAAACTCGCTTCGCAAAATAATTAGCGCATGCTTAGTATTACCGCCGGGTCAAACTCGTGACGTCACGACACTTCCCCTGTCATCATTTACAAAATGGAGGAGGCTGATTTCAATACCGGTAATTTTAAACCGCATAAAGGAAAGAAGATTAACAGCTATTCAGTAGGATTTAAGGTCCAAGCTATTGAATACCGGTATGCTGAAAAGAACAGTAAGCAGCTATGTTTTAATAATATACCTGTGGAGAGGCGGAGCAGACGCTTCGACAGACAGGCAGAGAACGCTGGAGATAGCGGCGACGGCGAGCGAGCGGAAAAGCGACCTGGACTGAGGCTTTATTGAAAAATAAACAAAGTCAAACTGCTCAAGCCATGTCCTTCCTTGGTGGTCCTGGGAACCCGCAAAACGACCGCTTGAGACCGTCACAATACCGTAGCTGCGTCTGTCAAATATGAGTCATTACATGACTCCCACCTCCTGGTGATAGAGGGCGCTAGTGATCCTTCTTGCGACTACTCGGCTGCAGAAGAAGTGACAACGAGTGACGTGATATGTGCTGGGACGGATATGACGCGGACCTTTTAGGATGTAACACTCCTATGCTGGCTATGTAAACAACCGGGCTGAAATAAAGCATTTTCCAGTCCTAAATACCCAGTGTTTTTTTTTTTTATACAATAACACTTCCTGGTGGCAGCGGTGGGATAAAGAGATCACCCACGGAGCAGAACGAGAGGGGGAGCGATCAGGATAATTCTGTCGTCGTCCGTGAGGAACCGAGCTAACTGATAGCAGCAAACGACCGACCATGAACTGGACCAGCACGAGTAAAATAAAACAATTAAAATAAAACAGTTTAGAGGAAGATCTCCATCGAGACAGAGAGACTTTTAAAACCGAAGAAAGATAAGGAAGACTTCTATAAACAAGTTATCGATGCTTTTGATCAGAAGGAGCTGGCGTGGACTTCATTTATAATTAAAGGTAAGACCATTATAACGTTTTTTTTTTATTAAATGTGCTTTTCATGATGGTATCCTTACATCACACTCAAATTTTTACCGCATGCCTTTGGTAAGCGCAGGAGTGAGAAGAGGTTTTAAATTAATTAGCGCCCCGGCAGGAATTCAAGGAAATACGGTAGTTACCTTATTTATCTTTTCCATCCATTTTCTACCGCTTATTCCCTTTCGGGGTCGCGGGGGGCGCTGGCGCCTATCTCAGCTACAATCGGGCGGAAGGCAGGGTACACCCTGGACAAGTCGCCACCTCATCTTTTATTTTTTTAAATATATAAATAACCCCAACCGTCCATATTTTTTTGTTCCTTATACATTTCCATGATCAGAAAGGAGCAGATGGAAGAATATCATTGTTATATTTACTTGCCCCCTTTTTAAATGTTTTAATTATCATAGATGACTTTATAACTGTTCCCTCCACCAACACCTGAACTCCAACATACTTTTTAATTTTATTTTAAGAATTTTCACAACGACACATCCAATCAAAATCAAAAATTAGTGTGATATCATTCCGGTTGTCTCTTTTTGTAACCGTTTTTTAAATTCAAGGATATTTTTGCAACTTTTTAAGTCTTTGTTTAGAGAATTCCATGCTTTTGTCCGCACTCTTGGATGTTTAAAATGTTTGTGGTTCTGGTCTTCAGACGTGAACACAAATAACTTTTGTAAGTCCTTCGGGAGAACTTTACTTCTAGCTTGGATCATCACTAATAGAGTATGCAATTCTACAATGTCTTTTAGTTTTAATTAGGGCTGGGCGATATGGCCTTTTTTAGTATCTCGATATTTTTAGGCCATATCACGATATATATCTCCATATTTTGCCTTAGCCTTGAATGAACACTTGATGCATATAATCACAGCAGTATGATGATTCTATGTGTCTACATTAAAACATTATTCTTCATACTGCAGAGAAGGAAATCACAACTAAAAGTATATTTATTAAACAGTTATTAAGCAGTGGCACAAACATTCATGTCATTTTTAAAACAAAGTGCTAGATTGTCAGAGACATTTTAAAACAAGCTATTAGTGCACTTTTGTGCATGATGTCACTAAGATGACATATCAAAACAACATCAAATTAAAGTGCACTTTTTATACAGAACACCACTACAATAGCATGGGTGCCTTGTTGGGTCTGCTTCTGTCTCTTGCCTTGTTGGGTCTGCTTCTGTCTCTTGCCTTGTTGGGTCTGCTTCTGTCTCTGGCCATGCTCCCTCCACCCCAGCAGACGATGGCGTGGAACACCGCAGAGGCCACCACAGTGGTTATGTTTATTTTACTTTTTATTCATAGCTAGTATGTAGAAGTATCTGGTTGTATCTGCTGCTTTAATGTCTTTAATGTCCTCTGTGTTCTTTGATGTTTCCCTCTTACACACATGGAAGAGGGATGTGTACTATGGCTATGAGTTGTTTTTGTTTTTTTTCCCTTGGCCTCAGTCTGCACCCCCACTCCAGGGCCTAGGCTAAGACCGATTTTTTAATTTTATTTTAATCTTCTATTTTTTTCTTCCCCCACCCCCCTTGTTTACCTGTATGTCATCTTTTTTGTAAGGGGCGCTGGAAGCCGGCAGACCCGTCAGCGATCCTGTTCTGTCTCCCTGTAATGTTTGTCTGATCTTGAATGGGATTGTGCTGAAAATTGTAATTTTCCTGAAGGAACTCTCCTGACGGAATAAATAAAGTACTATCTTAAAAAAAAAAAAAAAAATCTAAAAAAAACTCTGGCCCGCCGTGTAATTTGACTTGGCCCTTGAGGCAATATCAAATTAACATTAGAGCTGGCCCGCCGCTGTAACACCGCATTCACCGCTAACACTCTTACTTGCCAACCCTCCCGATTTTCCCGGGAGACTCCCGAAGTTCAGTGCCCCTCCCAAAATTCATCCGGGACAACAATATTTGAGTTTGGCTTTAAAGGCACTGCCTTTGGCGTTCTCTTCAACCTGTCTCCACGTCCGCTTTTCCTCCATACAAACGGCCCAGTCACATAATATATGCGGCTTATACACACACACAAGTGAATGCAATGCATACTTGGTCAACAGCCATACAGGTCACACTGAGGGTGGCCGTATAAACAACTTTAACACTGTTACAAATATGCGCCAAACTGTGAACCCACACCAAACAAGAATGACACATTTCGGGAGAACATCCGCACTGTAACACAACAGAACAAATACCCAGAACGCAATGCAGCACTAACTCTTCCGGGACGCTACAATATACACACCCCGCTATCACCAAACCCCGTCCACCTCAACCCCACCGCCGAAAAGAGGCATTCAATTTTTATTTAAATTTTATTTGCTATGCCATTGATATTTTTTAATTATTATTATTATTTGAAACTCGATTTTGCATGTCACTATAAAGTTATATAAGCCTTGCTTGTTCAATATTCAATGAAAAACTTGTTTGGGTCCCTATTAAAAGGTTAATTTGTTCAACCTCGGCCCGCGGCTTTGTTCGGTTTTAAATTTTGGCCCACTCTGTATTTGAGTTTGACACCCCTGGTTTAAAACAAATAAAGTGCACTTTTGTGCATGATGTCACACAAGATATTTCAAGAACTTTCAAATAAAAATGAGCTGCATAATAGAAAAATCAAATAGTGTATGTCCTTCGCTATGTGGTAGGTTCCTGCGGACGTTATCTCCTTTTGTTGTTGACTATTTTTTTCATACAATGTTGATCTGAAAATGACGGAAAAATTAATTCCCAAGAAAAACGGCAGGGGGTCCATCGTCTGGCGGTGGTTTGGCTTCAAGTGGGAATATGTCGAACAGACCGCCGCAATTTGTCAAGTGTGGGGCAAAAGTTTTGCGACAAAAAGTAGCATTACTGCTAATATGTAGCATCATTTGAAAAGTCAAATGCTAGAGAACGAAGAGTGCTTACTCAACATGTCAACATCTCCATTCGGTGCCACACCATCAAAACGCTGAGGCAAACATTTCCAGATCAACACCGTATGAAAAAAATAGTCAACAACAGAAGGAGATAGCGTCCGCAGGAACCTACCACATAGCGAAGGACATACACTATTTGAATTCCTATTATGCAGCTCATTTTTATTTGACAGTTATTAAAATATGTTGTGTGACATCACGCACAAAAGTGCAATTTATTTGTTTTAAACTATTGTAGTTGCGTTCTGTACAAAAAGTTCACTTTAGTGTTGTTTTGATATGCGATCTTAGTGACATCATGCACAAAAGTGCACTCATAGCTTGTTTTAAAATGTCTCTGACAATCTTGCACTTTCTGTTTTGAAATGACATGAATGTTTGTGCCACTGCTTAATAACTGTTTAATAAATACAGTTTTGATCAATTGACTTAGTTGTGATTTCCTTCTCTGCATGAAAGTTTAAAAGTAGCATATATTAATGCAGTATGAAGAAGAATGTTTTAATGTAGACACATAGAATCATCATACTGCTGTGATTATATGTATCAAGTGTTTATTCAAGGCTAAGGCAAAATATGGAGATATGTATCGTGTATCATGATATGGGCTTAAAATATCGAAATATTAATAAAAGGCCATATCGCCCAGCCCTACTTCTATCTTTCTCTTAATACTGAATACCATAAATCTAGTCTTTTCCAAATGTAAAGATAATTTATTTACATCCAACCACAATTTTAGTTTTACCGGTTCCTCGTCATTATCATCGGCTAAGACTTTCAAGTCATCTCCTGAACATTATAAATTTATATCGTCTGCGACTAATACGTACTGTAAAACAGTGGTTCTCAACCTTTTTTCAGTGAACATTTTTTTAATTCAAGTACCCCCTCATCAGAGCAAAGCATTTTTGGTTGGAAAAAAAAAGAGATAAAGAAGTAAAATACAGCACTATGTCATCAATTTTCGTATTTATTAAATTGTATAACAGTGCAAAATATCGCTCATTTGTAGTGGTCTTTCTTGAACTATTTGGAAAAAATATATAAACATAAGTTCATGGTTCTGGCCCGGAAAAGGGTGGAGTGCCATCTCCGGGTTGGGGAGGAGACCCTGCCCCAAGTGGAGGAGTTCAAGTACCTAGGAGTCTTGTTCACGAGTGAGGGAAGAGTGGATGGTGAGATCGACAGGCGGATCGGTGCGGCGTCTTCAGTAATGCGGACGTTGTATCGATCCGTTGTGGTGAAGAAGGAGCTGAGCCGGAAGGCAAAGATCTCAATTTACCGGTCGATCTACGTTCCCATCCTCACCTATGGTCATGAGCTTTGGGTCATGACCGAAAAGATAAGATCACGGGTACAAGCGGCCGAAATGAGTTTGGGGCTCTCCCTTAGAGATAGGGTGAGAAGCTCTGCCATCCGGGAGGAACTCAAAGTAAAGCCGCTGCTCCTCCACATGGAGAGGAGCCAGATGGGGTGTTTCGGGCATCTGGTCAGGATGCCACCCGAACGCCTCCCAAGGGAGGTGTTTAGGGCACGTCCACGCCACGGGGAAGACCCAGGACACGTTGGGAAGACTATGTCTCCCGGCTGGCCTGGGAACGCCTCGGGATCCCCCGGGAAGAGCTAGACGAAGTGGCTGGGGAGAGGGAAGTCTGGGCTTCCCTGCTTAGGCTGCTGCCCCCGCGACCCGACCTCGGATAAGCGGAAGATGATGGATGGATGGATGGATGGACGGTTCTTCGTCATTAACATCGGCTAAGACTTTCAAGTCATCTCCTGAACAGTATAAATTTATATCGTCTGCGAGTAATACGTACTGTAAAACAGTGGTTCTCAATCTTTTTTCAGTGATGTACCCCCTGTGAACATTTTTTTAATTCAAGTACCCCTTAATCAGAGCAAAGCATTTTTGGTTGGAAAAAAAGAGATAAAGAAGTAAAATACAGCACTATGTCATCAATTTTCGTATTTATTAAATTGTATAACAGTGCAAAATATCGCTCATTTGTAGTGGTCTTTCTTGAACTATTTGGAAAAAAAGCTATAAAAATAACAAAAAATGTGTTGAAAAATAAACAAGTGATTCAATTATACATAAAGATTTCTACACATAGAAGTAATCATCCACTTAAAGTGCCCTCGGTTTAGCTCGGTTGGTAGAGTGGCCGTGCCAGCAACTTGAGGGTTGCAGGTTCGATTCCCGCTTCCGCCATCCTAGTCACTGCCGTTGTGTCCTTGGGCAAGACACTTTACCCACCTGCTCCCCAGTGCCACCCACACTGGTTTACATGTAACTTAGATATTGGGTTCCACTATGTAAAGCGCTTTGAGTCACTAGAGAAAAAGCGCTATATAAAATATAATTCACTTCAATTCACTTATTTGGGGATTGTAATAGAGATCCATCTGGGTTCATGAACTTCATTCTAAACATTTCTTCACAAAAAAATAATTGTTTTACATCATTATTTATATATTTTGTCCACAAACAAAAAAATGTAGCTGTCAACACTGAATATTGTATTGTTGGATTTTTTTCTCTCCACAGTTTATGAATTTACATTCATATTATGTTAAAGTATTATTCAATAAATATATTTATAAAGGGTTTTTGAATTGTTGCTATTTTTAGAATATTTAAAAAATAATCTCACGTACCCCTTGGCATACCTTCAAGTACCCCCAGGGGTACGCGTACCCCCATTTGAGAACCGCTGCTGTAAAATTTCCAAAACCTCACAAATATTATTTATATACAAAATAAAAAGTTTGGGTCCTAAAATCAATATTCACCCACCTGTCCCTGCCGCGTTGACCCTATGAACCGCCACCTGGCTCCAGGCGCCGGGCGCAGCACCGCAGTCCACCACGCTGAATCCCGGCTGAAGGAGCCGGAACTTGTCGTCGATCTCCAGCAACTTGAAGGCGCTTCGGCAGCGAAAGTTCTGGGCGTGCGAATCTTTGACGTAGGGGTCGTTCGACTGGCGGACGAGCCACCTTTTTTCCGCGGGGCTTTTCTTCTTCAGGTGCCGCCATGTGAGATGGATCAGTCTTCGCTGGATGGAACTTGTCAACATGCTTTTTGAAGGACGAGAAATGGGATGTGGGATGGAGTGCGCATGCGTGGAAATAGAACTCCCCATTGGCTGAATAGACACCATATAAATAGACGCAGCATTGGCTGCTGTGACGCGAGAAATTCAGCCGCCATCTTGAAGTGGTGATGAGGAGCGGGCGAGCATCCAAAACTGACAGTTGACAGTAGGGGTGTGGGGAAAAAATCGATTCGAATGTGAATCGCGATTCTAACTCGGCCGCCATCTTGAAGTGGTGATGAGGAGCGGGCAAGCAACCAAAACTGACAGTTGACAGTAGGGGTGTGGGGGAAAAAATTGATTCGAATGTGAATCGCGATTCTAACGATTCACATTAGATCATACAAATCCTCTGTCCCCCCCCCCCTCCTCCCTTGTGGAGGGGGTCCGGTCCGATGACCATGGATGAAGTACTGGCTGTCCAGAGTCGAGACCCAGGATGGACCGCTCGCCTGTGTATCGGTTGGGGACATCTCTACGCTGCTGATCCGCCTCCGCTTGGGATGGTTTCCTGTGGACGGGACTCTCGCTGCTGTCCTGGATCCGCTTTGAACTGAGCTCTGGCGGCTGTGTTGGAGCCACTATGGATTGAACTTTCACAGTATCATGTTAGACCCGCTCGACATCCATTGCTTTCGGTCCCCTAGAGGGGGGCGGAGGGGAGGGGGGGGTGCCCACATTTGAGGTCCTCTCCAAGGTTCTCATAGTCATCATTGTCACCGACGTCCCACTGGGTGTGAGTTTTACTTGCCCTTATGTGGTTTCTTCCCAGGATGTCGTAGTCGTAGTGGTTTGTGCAGTCCTTTGAGACATTTGTGATTTAGGGCTATATAAATAAACATTGATTGATTGATTGATTGAATGTTGTGCGATTCAGAATCGATTCTCATTTTCAAAAAAATCGATTTTTTAAAATTATTTTTATTTTTTTTTAATAATTCCAACAAAACAATACACAGCAATACCATAACAATGCAATCCAATTCCAAAACCAAACCTGACGCAGCAACACTCAGAACTGCAATAAACAGAGCAATTGAGAGGAGACACAAACACGACACAGAACAAACCATCCATCCATCCATCCATCCATCTTCTTCCGCTTATCCGAGGTCGGGTCGCGGGGGCAGCAGCCTAAGCAGGGAAGCCCAGACTTCCCTCTCCCCAGCCACTTCGTCTAGCTCTTCCCGGGGTATCTCGAGGCGTTCCCAGGCCAGCCGGGAGACATAGTCTTAGCCGGGAGACATACTCTAGTCACAGAACAAACCAAAAGTAGTGAAACAAAAATGAATATTATCAACAACAGTATCAATATTAGTTATAATTTCAGCATAGCAGTGATTAAAAATCCCTCATTGACATTATAATTAGACATTTATAAAAATAAAAAAAAGAACAATAGTGTCACGGTGGCTTACACTTGCATGGCATCTCATAAGCTTGACAACACACTGTGTCCAATGTTTTCACAAAGATCAAATAAGTCGTATTTTTGGTTCGTTTAATAGTTAAAACAAATGTACATTATTGCAATCAGTTGATAAAACATTGTCCTTTACAATTATAAAAGCTTTTTTAAAATATCTACTACTCTGCTAGCATGTCAGCAGACTGGGGTAGATCCTAGTGAAATCCTATGTATTGAATTAATACAGAATCGTTTTGAATCGGAAAAATATCGTTTTTGAATCGAGAATCGCGTTGAATCGAAAAAAATCGATATATTATCGAATCGTGACCCCAATAATCGATATTGAATCGAATTGTGGGACACCCAAAGATTCGTAGATGTTGCGATCCGCTACTTGGATCACCACATATTATTGTTTATAATTCCAGTTGTTTTATCACTCCGTCGTTCTACCCCCTTACTTCCTGTTTAGTCTGTCACCATGGTTGCTCATTGATCCCACCTGCTAATCACGGTTTCTGCACACCTGTCACTTTTGACTACTTCCCTATTTAAGCCCATCCCTTTTCATTATTCTTTCTGGGTTCATAATTTGCTTTCACGCAACGAGTTACGCCTGCGCTCTGTCAAGTATATTCTCGCTAACTTTTCACGCTAAGGCATTTGTTCATTCAAGCTCTCATGCTGTATGTTTTTTTTAAACTCTTTTATGTGCCTAGGTGCCTGTTTAGTTCTCATTGTTGTATATCCTAGCTTTTATGCAAGCGTCTTTGGTTTGCCTTTTATTAGCACCAGTTTTTTGTTTCATAGATCCTTTTCGTTAAAAAAATTGTTTATGTCTTACCTTTGCTGTGTTCACTTGTTGACGCATCCACGAGGGAATCAAACCCGGCACCACGATGCCCACCAGTCCTTACAGCAGACCTAATATTTATATTATTCATATATATATATATATATATATATATATATATATATATATATACTATATATATATATATATATATATATATACATATATATATATATATATATATATACAGCGTGGCGCAGTGGGGGAGTGGCCGTGCGCAACCCGAGGGTCCCTGGTTCAATCCCCACCTAGAAACCAACCTCGTCACGTCCGTTGTGTCCTGAGCAAGACACTTCACCCTTGCTCCTGATGGGTGCTGGTTGGCGCCTTGCATGGCAGCTCCCTCCATCAGTGTGTGAATGTGTGTGTGAATGGGTAAATGTGGAAGTAGTGTCAAAGCGCTTTCAATCAATCAATCAATGTTTATTTATATAGCCCCAAATCACAAATGTCTCAAAGGACTGCACAAATCATTACGACTACAACATCCTCGGAAGAACCCACAAAAGGGCAAGGAAAACTCACACCCAGTGGGCAGGGAGAACTCACATCCAGTGGGACGCCAGTGACAATGCTGACTATGAGAAACCTTGGAGAGGACCTCAGATATGGGCAACCCCCCCCCCTCTAGGGGACCGAAAGCAATGGATGTCGAGCGGGTCCAACATGATACCGTGAAAGTTCAATCCATAGTGGCTCCAACACAGCCGCGAGAGTTCAGTTCAAAACGGATCCAAGACAGCAGCGAGAGTCCCGTCCACAGGAGACCATCTCAAGCGGAGGCGGATCAGCAGCGTAGAGATGTCCCCAACCGATACAGGCAAGCGGTCCATCCTGGGTCTCGACTCTGGACAGCCAGTACTTCATTCATGGTCATCAGACCGGACCCCCTCCACAAGGGAGGGGGGGACATAGGAGAAAGAAAAGAAGCGGCAGATCAACTAGTCTAAAAAGGAGGTCTATTTGAGTACCTTGAAGGTAGAAAAGCGCTATACAAGTACAACCCATTCATCATTTATTTATATATATATATATATATATATATATATATATATATACATATATATATATATATATCAATCAATCAATCAATGTTTACTTATATAGCCCTAAATCACTAGTGTCTCAAAGGGCTGCACAAACCACCACGACATCCTCATATATATATATATATATATGTATATATACATATATATGTATATATACATATATATATATATATATATATATATATATATATATATATATATATATATATATACATAATATTATTTATTATTATTATTGTCTATTGTGAGCGAACTCTGGTGCTGAATTTCCCCCAGGGATCAATTACGTACTTTCTATTCTGTTCTATTCTATTCTATTGCTCCTGCCATATGAATTGTACTAAGTGGAGCGGATCACCACTCCAAGATGGCGTCCCTGCGTCTCGTCAGCGCCAATAGACAGTAGCGCTCGATGACTATGATTGGCTGGAGCATAAATAAGGCGGTCCGTGCGTCACATGTATTCCTCCCATCGCAACACATTTACGCATTTTTTGTTTCTCACGTGAGCTTTACTATTAATTTTCTTAACACCACAATCATATTTGTTCATCCCATGCGTTTTTATATTCATATAAAAACAGTATCAATATATTGAACGAGTCCATGTTCATCTCAGGTGTAGTAAATCTGTGTTTAACCGTTGTTTCTAGAGGGTCCTATTTCAGAGTGGCACGTCACAAACCAGAATGCGGAAACGCGTGATTTTTGAATGACTCATGTTATTTCCTCACGTGAACTTACTAAATAATTAGTTTTTATGACTTCGACGGATATTAACATAACAGGTAATAATCCTACATTTGACTAAAAAATATATTTGTTATTGTCGTTCCAATGTAACTTCCATTTTTGTGAGACAGATAGGATGCGGAGTTCCAAGCTGTTGACCCCGGTAATGGTGGTCCAGCCTGGCAGAGTCCTGCTGGGCATGAAGAAGCGAGGATTCGGGGCTGGCAGGTGGAACGGTTTTGGGGGCAAAGTTCAAGATGGAGAAACTATTGAGGAAGCAGCAAGGAGGTAAGTTAATTTATTTATTTTTTTATGATGAATTTAGAACTATGTATGGTGATGTTTGTTCAAGCTTTTCTTTAATTAACTAACTGAAGTAACTAGGAAAATATGGAAACAAATCATTCATTATGGAACTACTAAATTACTAGTTTGTAAACCGCTAATAAGAAATTCTAGTTGGCAAAAAGGAACTAAAATACAGTATTTCCTTGAATTTTAATTAATTTAAAAACCTCTTCTCACTCCTGCGCTTATCATGCGGTAAAAGTAAGCATGCGCTAATTATTTTAAAACCTCTTCTCACTCCGGCACTTACCAAAGGCATGTAGTAAAAATTTGAGTGTGATGTAAGCTTGGACCTTAAAGCCCGACTGAAACCCACTACTACCGACCACGCAGTCTGATAGTTTATATATCAATGATGAAATATCAACATTGCAACACATGCCAATACGTCCTTTTTAGTTAACCAAATTGCAATTTTAAATTTCCCTCGAGTTTTTTGTTGAAAATGTCGCGGAATGATGACGTGTCAGGAAATATTAGCTCAGCACCAGTTACGGCTAAGAGTTGTCTGCTTGAATGGCATAATTACACAGTTTTTTGGACATCTGTGTTGCTGAATCTTTTGCAATTTGTTCATTTAATAATGGAGACTATAAAGAACAATGCTGTTGGTGGAAAGCGGTGGATTGCAGCTGTCTTTAGCACCGAGACACAGTCGGTGTTTCTTTGTTTGTTGTGTGAGGTTTAACACAGAGCGGTCAAGCGAACATGTTTCTCTACATCAACCAGCATGTTTTTGGATGGGGAAAGTGTGACATATCTTACCGGAGACATCATTGGATTATTCGTCGTCCTGCAGCAGCTGTTTAAAAGGCAGCTGTGAGCTTGGCTCCTCGGCTTCTCTCTGAGACACTGAGTGTTCACCGCAGCCATCCGACCTCGAGGTACGTCTTTACAATCTTTCAAATCTCACTAAAACACTATTAAAACAATAAGCAGATAAGGGATCTTCCAGAATTATCCTAGTAAATGTGTCTAATTACATTTGAAATGCTCACACTGCCGCCCCCGGAGCAGTCCTTTTTTTTTTCTAGTCCTTCACTGTCAATATCTTGATTTCACAAATCTTTCATCCTCGCTCAAATTAATGGGGAAATTGTCGCTTGTTCAGTCCGAATTTG
>NC_084617.1:6866011-6908084 GCF_033978795.1 Nerophis ophidion | reverse complement strand
GGTCCAGCAATATGTTGTGTGTGGCTTCCGCTGACACACACGCACACGACTGCAAGGCACACTGGGTGACACAGAGTACACTAATGGTTGTGATATAAACCATTTTAACACTCTTAGTAATATGCGCCACGCTGTGAAGCCACACCAAACAAGAATGACAAACACATTTCGGGAGAACATCCTCACAGTAACACAACATACACGCAACACAACAAATACCCAGAATCCTTTACATCCATGATACTTCCCCCCTAGATTTGACTCCCGACGTTCACGGCTGCCGCCCTTTTAAACAGTGCGAGAGGATTCATTAATCGTATCCGGGTGCGCGGTCCATGCACCTGATCTCGATTGTGGCGTCGCTCCCGGCACGCCCTGCCTCGCCGCTCGCTTGCCATCCCCGCCTCCTCGCCGCCATCTTAGGTCTTAGGCCAGGCTCCAGTGTGCCCCCCCCGTGCGTCGGTAAGGTAGGCGGGGTTGGGGGTGCGGGGGTGTAAAATATATTCAGGATTCATCACTCATACAAAGGATTCTGGGTATTTGTTGTGTTTATGTTGTGTTACTGTGAGGATGTTCTCCCGAAATGTGTTTGTCATTCTTGTTTGGTGTGGCTTCACAGTGTGGCGCATATTACTAAGAGTGTTAAAATTGTTTATATCACAACCATTAATGTACTCTGCATCACCCAGTATGCCTTTCAATCTTGTAGGTGTGTTTGCGTAAGCTGCATACATTGTGCTGCTGGACTGGCAAACAGTTCGTACATGTTGTGATACATGTTGTGTACACTAATGGTTGTGATATAAACCATTTTAACACTCTTACTAATATGCGCCACGCTGTGAAGCCACACCAAACAAGAATGACAAACACATTACGGGAGAACGTCGTCACAGTAACACAACAAACGCAACACAACAAAACCCCCCACGTGCGTCGAGAAGGTGGGCGGGGTTGGGGGGCGCCGGGGTGTAAAGTATATTCAGGAAGTATCATGGATGCAAAGGACTCTGGGTATTTGTTGTGTTGCGACGCCTGAACTCGATCGTGGCGTCGCTCCCTGCACGCCCCGCCTTGCCGCTCGCTCGCATTCTCCGCCTCCTTGCCGCCATCTTGGGCTCCGTCGGACCGTCAGCTCCGCCTCTCCACATCGATAGCAACTTGATTTTGTCATGTTTGTGGTCATCTAGGGTCCATATTTAGGATGTAAACATGAAAGGACAAATGTGTGGAAAAGTCTTATGGATGCAGATCCATCGTCAGCTGGGCTCAGCAAAAAGTCCGTACGTCGAAGTCTACTAAGGATTATAAAAAGTTGAATCCAATTCTAGGTCTGTGCGTAACATGATAGTGAGAGTCCAGTCCATAGTGGATCTAACATAATAGTGTGAAAGTCCAGTCCATAGTGGATCTAACATAATAGTGTGAGAGTCCAGTCCATAATGGATCTAACATGATAGTGAGAGCTAGTCCATAGTGGATCTAGCATAATAGTGCGAGAGTCCTGTCCATAGTGGATCTAACATGATAGTGAGAGTCCAGTCCATAATGGATCTAACATAATATTGGAGAGTTCAGTCCATAGTGGATCTAACATAAGAGTGAGAGTCCAGTCCGTAGTGGATCTAGCATAACAGTGTGAGACTCCAGTCCATAGAGGATCTAACATAATAGTAAGAGCCCAGTCCATACGAGAGTCCAGTCCATAGTGGATCTAGCATAATAGTGTGAGGGTCCAGTCCACAGTGGATCTAACATAAAATTGTAAAAGTCCAGTTCATAGTGGATCCAACATAAAATTGTAAAAGTCCAGTTCATAGTGGATCCAACATAAAATTGTAAAAGTCCAGTTCATAGTGGATCTAACATAATACTGAGAATCCAGTCCATAGTTGATCTAACATAATAGTGTGAGAGTCCAGTCCATGGTGGATCTAACATAATAGTGTGAGAGTCCAGTCCATGGTGGATCTAACATAATAGTGTGAGAGTCCAGTCCATAATGGATCTAACATGATAGTGAGAGCTAGTCCAAAGTGGATCTAGCATAATAGTGCGAGAGTCCTGTCCATAGTGGATCTAACATGATAGTGAGAGTCCAGTCCATAGTGGATCCAACATAATAGTGGAGAGTTTGGTCCATAGTGGATCTAACATAAGAGTGAGAGTCCGGCCCGTAGTGGATCTAGCATAATATTGTGAGGGTCCAGTCCACAGTGGATCTAACATAAAATTGTAAAAGTCCAGTTCATAGTGGATCCAACATAAAATTGTAAAAGTCCAGTTCATAGTGGATCCAACATAAAATTGTAAAAGTCCAGTTCATAGTGGATCTAACATAATACTGAGAATCCAGTCCATAGTGGATCTAACATAATAGTGTGAGAGTCCAGTCCATGGTGGATCTAACATAATAGTGTGAGAGTCCAGTCCATGGTGGATCTAACATAATAGTGCGAGAGTCCAGTCCATAATGGATCTAACATGATAGTGAGAGCTAGTCCAAAGTGGATCTAGCATAATAGTGCGAGAGTCCTGTCCATAGTGGATCTAACATGATAGTGAGAGTCCAGTCCATAGTGGATCCAACATAATAGTGGAGAGTTTGGTCCATAGTGGATCTAACATAAGAGTGAGAGTCCGGCCCGTAGTGGATCTAGCATAACAGTGTGAGACTCCAGTCCATAGTGGATCTAACATAATAGTAAGAGTCCAGTCCATACGAGAGTCCAGTCCATAGTGTATCTAGCATAATAGTGTGAGGGTCCAGTCCACAGTGGATCTAACATAAAATTGTAAAAGTCCAGTTCATAGTGGATCTAACATAATACTGAGAATCCAGTCCATAGTGGATCTAACATAATAGTGTGAGAGTCCAGTCCATAGTGGATCTAACATGATAGCGAGAGCTAGTCCATAGTGGATCTAGCATAATAGTGTGAGAGTCCTGTCCATAGTGGATCTAACATGATATTGGAGAGTTCAGTCCATAGTGGATCTAACATAAGAGTGAGAGTCCAGTCCGTAGTGGATCTAGCATAACAGTGTGAGAGTCCTGTCCATAGTGGATCTAACATGATAGTGGGAGTCCAGTCCATAGTGGATCTAACATAATAGTGGAGAGTTCGGTCCGTAGTGGATCTAACATAAGAGTGAGAGTCCAGTCCGTAGTGGATCTAGCATAACAGTGTGAGACTCCAGTCCATAGTGGATCTAACATAATAGTGTGAGAGTCCTGTCCATAGTGGATCTAACATGATAGTGAGAGTCCAGTCCATAGTGATCTAACATGATAGTGAGAGTCCAGTCCATAGTGGATCTAACATAATAGTGGAGAGTTCAGTCCATAGTGGATCTAACATAAGAGTGAGAGTCCAGTCCGTAGTGGATCTAGCATAACAGTGTGAGACTCCAGTCCATAGTGGATCTAACATAATAGTGTGAGAGTCCTGTCCATAGTGGATCTAACATGATAGTGAGAGTCCAGTCCATAATGGATCTAACATAATATTGGAGAGTTCAGTCCATAGTGGATCTAACATAATAGTGGAGAGTTCAGTCCATAGTGGATCTAACATAATAGTGAGAGTCCAGTCCGTAGTGGATCTAGCATAACAGTGTGAGACTCCAGTCCATAGTGGATCTAACATAATAGTGTGAGAGTCCTGTCCATAGTGGATCTAACATGATAGTGAGAGTCCAGTCCATAATGGATCTAACATAATATTGGAGAGTTCAGTCCATAGTGGATCTAACATAAGAGTGAGAGTCCAGTCCGTAGTGGATCTAGCATAACAGTGTGAGAGTCCTGTCCATAGTGGATCTAACATGATAGTGGGAGTCCAGTCCATAGTGGATCTAACATAATAGTGGAGAGTTCGGTCCGTAGTGGATCTAACATAAGAGTGAGAGTCCAGTCCGTAGTGGATCTAGCATAACAGTGTGAGACTCCAGTCCATAGTGGATCTAACATAATAGTGTGAGAGTCCTGTCCATAGTGGATCTAACATGATAGTGAGAGTCCAGTCCATAGTGATCTAACATGATAGTGAGAGTCCAGTCCATAGTGGATCTAACATAATAGTGGAGAGTTCAGTCCATAGTGGATCTAACATAAGAGTGAGAGTCCAGTCCGTAGTGGATCTAGCATAACAGTGTGAGACTCCAGTCCATAGAGGATCTAACATAATAGTAAGAGTCCAGTCCATACGAGAGTCCAGTCCATAGTGTATCTTGCATAATAGTGTGAGGGTCCAGTCCATAGTGGATCCAACATAAAATTGTAAAAGTCCAGTTCATAGTGGATCTAAAATAATACTGAGAATCCAGTCCATAGTGAATCTAACATAATAGTGTGAGAATCCAGTCCACAGTGGATCTAACATAATAGTGTGAGAGTCCAGTCCATACTAGATCTAAGTGCATCACTTCCTGTTAAAAAAATTGCACACCGACGAAGACCTCGTCGAAACCGGTCCATGTTTTGGCAGCGCCTGTGCAGTTTATATTAAAATGATACGTGGGACACAAGCGTTGCTGGCCTTTCTTTTTCTTTAGGTACACGTTTTGCCGTGCACCTCTTTATTTTTGTTTTGTTACTTTTTTTTTTAGGAGAGTATGTGTTTTTCCTGTATTTCGATGACCATTATGAAAGAATAACACAGTATCAATGCAGGGTCAATACAGCTGGTGAGTGTGCCAAACATTCGCCAATTTCCCCCATCACAATTATATTGTATGCTCATTTTGATATTTACTTTTATTGTATTATATAATTTGGATTAACAGCTCAATTTGTAGAAAAAAAAAGGTAACATAAAATAGTTGACCCGTACCCAGCATTGAGACCAGTGTACAGGTGCGCAATCCACACGCCTGAACTCGATCGTGGCGTCGCTCCCGGCACATCCCGCCTCGCCGCTCGCTTGGATTCTCCGCCTCCTTGCCGCCATCTTGGGCTCCGTCGGACCGTCGGCTCCGCCTCTCCACATCGATAGCAACTTGATTTTGTCATGTTTGTGGTCATCTACGGGTCCATATTTAGGATGTAAACATGAAAGGACAAATGTGTGGAAAAGTGTAATTGATGCAGATCCATCGTCAGCTGGGCTCAGCAGAAATTCCGGACGTCGAAGTCTACTAAGGATTATAAAAAGTTGAATCCAATTCTAGGTCTGTGCGAATCCGTCTTTCGGAACCGAGTTAAATCCGTCTTTCGGAACCGAGTTATTACGTGTTTATTTTCCGGGGTCCAAATCCAACGGAGGGAACTGCTGGAGAGGAGCCGAGCGATTGGCGGTCCATCTTTCAAGTTAAGTGTACCTGACAATCACCGTCGATACCGCAGGCCTCCAGAGAGCCGCTGGTTCCGGCATGTCGGTTAGGGCCAGTCAGGATGAAGAACAGCATAATTATAACACGTCTTAAAGTCCCGGGAATATAGCACGTCTCAGCTTTTGCTACCGGAGGCGGAGTCGAGGTGAAGTTGTCTCTTATTCAGTTTAATAGTTCAAGTAATGAGACCAGAATACAAAAGCTGCATCCTAAAAAAAAGACTTAACTTTTTCAAATGTATTTTTGTATTTATTTATCAGTATTATTATCTGTGTTGGCCCTGCGATGAGGTGGCGACTTGTCCAGGGTGTACCCTGCCTTCCGCCCGATTGTAGCTGAGATAGGCGCCAGCGCCCCCCGCGACCCTGAAAGGGAATAAGCGGTAGAAAAATGGATGGATGGAAGTATTATTATTGAATAAATTAGGCATTTTTAATTGTGTATACATATTTTGATTGCAATATTATCGTGTATTTTTGCTGTTTAATTCGTCTAAATAAGATAACCACTATAATTGCCCCAAAGCATTCACACATCGATCAATCAATCAATGTTTACTTATATAGCCCTAAATCACGAGTGTCTCAAAGGGCTGCACAAGCCACAACGACATCCTCGGTTCAGATCCTACATCAGGGCAAGGAAAAACTCAACCCGACGGTGCAATGGACGTCGAGTATATCTAACATAATAGTGGAGAGTCCAGTCTATAGTGGATCTAACATAATAGTGAGAGTCCAGTCCATAGTGGATCTAACATAATAGTGAGAGTCCAGTCCATAGTGGATCTAACATAATAGTGGAGAGTCCAGTCCATAGTGGATCCAACATAATAGTGGAGAGTCCAGTCCATAGTGGATCTAACATAATAGTGAGAGTCCAGTCCATAGTGGATCTAACATAATAGTGAGAGTCCAGTCCATAGTGGATCCAACATAATAGTGGAGAGTCCAGTCCATAGTGGATCCAACATAATAGTGAGAATCCAGTCCATAGTGGATCTAACATAATAGTGGAGATTTCAGTCCATAGTGGATCTCATGTAAGAGTGAGAGTCCAGTCCATAGTGGATCTAGCATAATAGTGTGAGAGTCCAGTCCATAGTGGATCTAACATAATAGTGTGAGAGTCCAGTCCATAGTGGATCTAACATAATATTGTGAGAGTCCAGTCCATAGTGGATCTAACATAATATCGTGAGAGTCCAGTCCATAGTGGATCAAGCATAGTAGTGTGAGTCCAGTCCATAGTGGATCCAACATAATAGTGGAGAGTTCAGTCCATAGTGGATCTCACATAATAGTGAGAGTCCAGTCCATAGTGGATCTAACATAATAGTGGAGATTTCAGTCCATAGTGGATCTCATATAAGAGTGAGAGTCCAGTCCATAGGGGACCTAGCATAATAGTGTGAGAGTCCAGTCCGTAGCGGATTTAGCATAATAGTGTGAGTCCAGTCCATAGTGGATCAAACATAATAGTGGAGAGTCCAGTCCATAGTGGATCTAACATAATAGTGTAAGAGTCCAGTCCATAGTGGATCTAACATAATAGTGTAAGAGTCCAGTCCATAGTGGATCTAACATAATAGTGTGAGAGTCCAGTCCATAGTGGATTTAGCATAATAGTGGAGAGTCCAGTCCATAGTGGATCCAACATAATAGTGAGAGTCCAGTCCATAGTGGATCTAACATAATAGTGAGAGTCCAGTCCATAGTGGATCTAGCCTAATAGTGTAAGTGTCGAGTCCATAGTGGATCTAACATAATAGTGTGAGAGTCCAGTCCATAGTGGATCAAACATAATAGTGAGAGTCCAGTCCATAGTGGATCTAGCCTAATGGTGTAAGTGTCGAGTCCATAGTGGATCCAACATAATAGTGAGAGTCCAGTCCATAGTGGCTTTAACATAATAGTGGAGAGTCCAGTCCATAGTGGATCTAACATAATAGTGAGAGTCCAGTCCATAGTGGATCCAACATAATAGTGGAGATTTCAGTCCATAGTGGATCTCATGTAAGAGTGAGAGTCCAGTCCATAGTGGATCTAGCATAATAGTGTGAGAGTCCAGTCCATAGTGGATCTAACATAATAGTTAAGAGTTCAGTCCATAGTGGATCTAACATAATATTGTGAGAGTCCAGTCCATAGTGGATCTAACATAATATTGTGAGAGTCCAGTCCATAGTTGAGTCAACATAATAGTGTGAGAGTCCAGTCCATAGTGGATCTAACATAATATTGTGAGAGTCCAGTCCATAGTGGATCTAACATAATAGTGGATAGTCCAGTCCATAGTGGATCTAACATAATAGTGGAGAGTTCAGTCCATAGTGGATCTCACATAATAATGAGAGTCCAGTCCATAGTTGATCTAACATAATAGTGTGAGAGTCTAGTCCATAGTGGATCTAACATAATATTGTGAGAGTCCAGGCCATAGTGGATCTAACATAATAGTGAGAGTCCAGTCCATAGTGGATCTAACATGATAGTGAGAGTTTAGTCCATAGTGGATCCAACATAATAGTGTGAGAGTCCAGTCCATGGTGGATCTAGCATAGTAGTGTGAGGCCAGTCCATAGTGGATCCAACATAATATTGTGAGAGTCCAGTCCATAGTGGATCTAGCATAATAGTGTGAGAGTCCAGTTCATAGTGGATCGAACATAATATTGTGAGAATCCAGTCCATAGTGGATCTAACATAATAGTGTAAAAGTCCAGTTCATAGTGGATTTAAAATACTGAGAATCCAGTCCATAGTGGATCTAACATAATAGCGTGAGAGTCCAGTCCATACTAGATCTAAGTGCAACACTTCCTGTTAAAAAACATTGCACACCGACGAAGACCTCGTCGAAACCGGTCCGTGTTTTGGCAGCGCCTGTGCAGTTTGTATTAAAATGATACGTGGGACAAACGCGCTGCTGGCCTTTCTTTTTCTTTAAGTACACGTTTTTGCCGTGCACCTCTTTATTTTTGTTTTGTTACTTTTTTTTCAGGAGAGTGCGTGTTTTTCCTGACCATTATGAAAGAATAACACAATATCAATGCAACGTCAATACAGCTGGTGAGTGTGCCAAACATTCGCCAATTTCCCCCATCACAATTATATTGTATGCTCATTTTGATATTTTCTTTTATTGTATTATATAATTTGGATTAACTGCTCAATTTCTAGAAAAGATGGTAAAACTTTAGTTACAGGGTGTTTTTGTTGTGAAATTTAAAAAAACAACATACCTTGATACAATCTTCTCTCCATAATGTAGACTGAGCGCGGCGACGCAGCCCGGAATGATGATGATGATGATGATGCCGCCAGAAAGAAGCGAAGGTCACAAGACTGCTTAACAAACAGAGAGGCCATCGATTGGAGTCGGGACGGAAAACAAGCCCCCGGGAAAAGATCTGAATGAAGTGAGTTAATCAACAGAGCAAGTTGCAGACGGAACATCCATATTATTGACCTCCCGTAAATATGAGGCGTGCATTTTAGCCACGCCAAGGCTTCTAGTTACCATCAGCCTTCAGCACGGAGTCAAAAGATATAGCTTTGAATGCTGCTAATGTTGTTGTGAGGAAACAAACTATACTGCTGCTTTGAAGACAATCAGAGAGCAGACTAGTCCTCGTCCAGGGATCATCACAATACCTGAAATAACCTTCTAGAACAGACCTGGGCAAAAAAAAAAAAAAAAAGCCTGCAATATGTACAAACCCTGTTTCCATATGAGTTGGGAAATTGTGTTAGATGTAAATATAAACAGAATACAATTATTTGCAAATCCCTTTCAACCCATATTCAGTTGAATATGCTACAAAGACAACATATTTGATGTTCAAACTGATAAACATTTATTTTGCAAATAATTATCAACTTTAGAATTTGATGCCAGCAACATGTGAGAAAGAAGTTGGGAAAAGTGGCAATAAATACTGATAAAGTTGAGTAATGCTCATCAAACACTTATTTGGAACATCCCACAGGTGTGCAGGCTAATTAAGAACAGGTGGGTGCCATGATTGGGTATAAAAACAGCTTCCCCAAAAAATACTCAGTCTTTCACAAGAAAGGATGGGGCGAGGTACACCCCTTTGTCCACAACTGCGTGAGCAAATAGTCAAACAGTTTAAGAACAACGTTTCTCAAAGTGCATTTGCACGAAATTAGGGATTTCAACATCTACGGTCCATAATATCATCAAAATGTTCAGAGAATCTGGAGAAATCACTCCACGTAAGCGGCATGGCCCGAAACCAACATTGAATGACCGTGACCTGTATCAAAAACCGACATCAATCTCTAAAGGATATCACCACATGGGCTCAGGAACACTTCAGAGAACCACTGTCACTAAATACAGTTCATCGCTACATCTGTAAGTGCAAGTTAAAGCTCTACTATTCAAAGTGAAAGCCATTTATCAACAACATCCAGAAACGCCGCCGGCTTCTTTGGGCCCGAGATCATCTAAAATGGACTGATGCAAAGTGGAAAAGTGTTGTGTGGTCTGACGAGTCCACATTTCAAATTGTTTTTGGAAATATTCAACATCGTGTCATCCGGACCAAAGGGGAAGCAAACCATCCAGACTGTTATCAATGCAAAGTTGAAAAGCCAGCATCTGTGATGGTATGGGGGTGCATTAGTGCCCAAGGCATGGGTAACTTACACATCTGTGAAGGCACCATTAATGCTGAAAGGTACATACAGGTTTTGGAACAACATATGCTGCCATCTAAGCGCCGTCTTTTTCATGGACGCCCCTGCTTATTTCAGCAAGACAATATCAAAGCCACATTCAGCACGTGTTACAACACGTGCTGAATTTTGGAAATATTCAACATCGTGTCTCCTCCACTGAATGTGAGTCTCATCTCCACACGCTGCAGAAGGGAACCGAGGGGAAAAAAAAAAAAAAGTAACTGGAGTTTCATAAGCTTCAAATTAACCAGGCTGTTGTTGTCCGGTTTTGTTGTGCTGCAGCATTTGTTTCCAGCCACTAACAATGAGTCCCCGACAAAAGACTACAAAGGGTAGCCGCTTTGAATGTGGGATTGAACGAAGCTTTTGTCAGGCAACAGAATGCAAAGTCGGGCTGGGGGGTGGGGGGTGGGGGGGGGACGGCATTGTTGGGTCCTAATTCTGACTCCTAATAGGACCGAGCAGAAGGTTGCACACTTCCCGTATCGGTAATGCTTTGGTTCATTGGAAAATGCTCAGCGAGAACACTGCATGTTTATATTTACACAACTCAACATGTCTGAAAAGGAGCAGGAAGAAGCCGACCTTAATTAATCCTGTCTCTTCCATGTCAGTTATTGGTAGTTTGTCCACTTCCTGTGTTTAACACGTACGAAGTTACCAATTTCAGCTAAAAAAAAGTGTTATAGTAAAAGCAATATAATCAATCAATCAATCAATCAATCAATCAATCAAAGTTTCCTTACATAGTCCTTAATAGGGTTGTACGGTATACCGGTATAAGTATAGTACCGCAATACTAATTGTGGAGGGGGGGGCGTGGCCTGCGGGCCTGCCGCAAAACGGGGTGTGCCCAGACCGGCCCCGAAGACAGCGACAGGTGACTAGATGGCCCAGGTGGGCCTTGTTATCCAATCACCTGTCGCCTTTATTAGCGGCAGCCGGAGCGAGACATGTTGTTGGAGCTGGAGTTTGGAACCAGACAGAGAGAGAAAGAGACAGACCCAGAAAATACATTTTGCTGGAAAGCAAAACACTTTAACTATTTTATGAAAATAAAACAACTGTATTCTGATCCGGGCTCTCGTGGCAGTGCAAGGTGGTCCGAGGAACCCAATTGAGGGCAACCTCTACACCAGTGAATTATTTTCGGTACTATACTGCCTCTGAAACGTACCGGTCCACCATCCCACCCGGGGCTGGCGTCGTCGTCACCTCGAGTCATTGCTGGTTTTACGAGCTGAGGAGCATGTTCGGCAGTGCACAATCACAGAGTACTTACAAGCAGACACAGTGTGTAGACAGAAAAGGGAGAACGGACGCATTTTGGGTTAAAAACTAAGGATGAAGGTGAAGTTATAACACTGAAACACCCTCAGGAAGAGGTGCTTTAAGACAGTGGTCCGAAACCACCGGGCTCGATTGGTACCGGGCTGCAGAATAATTTTCTATTGATTTTTTTAATTTAATTTTTTTATTTATTTTATTTATTTTTTTTAATTAAATCAACATAAAAAACACAAGATACACTTACAATTAGTGCACAAACCCAAAAAAACCTCCCTTTTTCATGACAAAGAAAACTTTTTTTTTTTAAATAAAAAAGAATCCCACCACCACAAATACAGTGTATTATACAGCATAATTCACTTGTGAATAATATAAACAGTCTAGTATACAGCATTATTCACATGTGAATAACATAAATACAGTCTATTGTACAGCATTATTCACATGTGAATAACATAAATAGTCTATTATACAGCATTATTCACATGTGAATAATATAAATACAGTCTATTACACAGCATTATTCACATGTGAATAATATAAATACAGTCTATTACACAGCATTATTCACATGTGAATAACATAAATACAGTCTATTGTACAGCATTATTCACATGTGAATAATATGAATATAGTCTATTGTACAGCATTATTCACATGTGAATAATATGAATATAGTCTATTATACAGCATGATTCACATGTGGATAATATAAATACAGCATTATTCACATGTGAATAACATAAATACAGTCTATTATACAGCATGATTTACATGTGAGTAATATAAATACAGTCTATTATATAGCATTAATCACATGTGAATAATATAAATACAGTCTAATATACAGCATTATTCACATGTGAATAACAAATATAGTCTGTTATACAGCATTATTCACTATAAATACAGATTATAGTCTACAGTCCGGGTTTACAGTGCAGACAAGGATGTTAAAATAATATTTGAACCGTGGACATTTTTCCATGAGAAAATGTCGACGCTGCTAATGGTGTGTTTGACCGAGAACTGCGCCACCGAACCAATTACGCATGTTCGAAATAAACGTAACCATGGCCGTACCCACACCCCAAATAATGGACCTTTTAGTAATATTCTCCCTAGCAACATACATAAAGCATGCGGACAGTGTTTTCTTTTTCTTTTTCTAACCCTTGTAGCCTTGATGTAAACACAAAGAGTCCATCATTATTCCCAGTGTGTCTACAAAGCTATTCTCCACGGTGGACATTGTGTGTGTGTGTGTGTGTGTGTGTGTGTGTGTGTGTGTGTGTGAGTCACATCGCTGCTAGTCGTCTCACATCACTGCATTTAAACAAACACACACCCACGACTGCACAAAAGTGAAGTTTTATATATATATATATAAAAAACAAAAATAAACAGATGGACAAGTATAAGACAAGGCTTTTAAATGATGGAGCCAAAACGTGCGCTGGTGGGTGGCCAGCTTGACTCAGCAATTATGATGCTCATTTAAAAAAAAAAAAAAAAAAAAAAAAAAAAAAAAAAAAATATATATATATATATATATATATATATATATATATATATATATATATAAATATATATATATAGACACCACATCAGTGATGAATTGTGTGTCTTCTTCCCTCAACTGTTTTGTTGTTTTGCAGGCAGTTGCAGAAAAGTCACAACAAAAAAAAAGTAACAAAAAACAGTTTTTAACGTCTAAACTTAAAGGCCTACTGAAAGCCACTACTACCGACAACGCAGTCTGATAGTTTATAAATCAATGATGAAATATTAACATTGCAACACATGCCAATACGGCCTTTTTAGTTTACTAAATTGCAATTTCAAATTTCGCGCAGTATTCTGGACTTTTGTGTTGCTGAATCTTTTGCAATTTGTTCGATTAATAATGGAGACGTCAAAGAAGAAAGATGTAGGTGGGAAGCGTTGTATTGCGGCCGCCTTTAGCAACACAAACACAGCCGGTGTTTCATTGTTTACATTCCCGAAAGATGAGCGGTCAAGCGAACATGGTTCCCGACCACATGTCAGCCGGCAGGTTTCGGTGAGAAAATGGTGGTAATAAGTCGGCTCTTACCGTAGACATGAGCGGAGAGCTTGCGTCGTTCCTCCTGCACCTGTCAAAGAGGCAGCTGCGGACTCTCTTGCCTCCTCCCACCCGCCGCCCCCGACCGTCGGATGCTTACACCGTGGCGGGGGAAAATAAATAAAAAATAGTCGAGAAACGTGGCTTCCCTCCGACTTTCAGGTTGTACAGGTACGACCATATAATCTCACTAAAACACTAGTGAGATTATAAAATGGTGGTAATAAATCGGCTCTTACCGTAGACATGAGCAGAGAGCTTGCGTCGTTCCTCCTGCACCTGTCAAAGAGGCAGCTGCGGACTCTCTTGCCTCCTCCCACCGGCCTCCACCCACCATCGGATGCTTCCACCGTGGAGGAGGGGGGAAAAAAAAAAATTGTCGAGAAACGTGGCTTCCTTTGGGGACACTGGCGGTCACCACACCCGTGGCCATACCCCTCCGACTTTCAGGTTGTACAGGTACGACCATATAATCTCACTAAAACACTAGTGAGATTATAAAATGGTGGTAATAAATCGGCTCTTACCGTAGACATGAGCGGAGAACTTGCGTTGTTCCTCCTGCACCTGTCAAAGAGGCAGCTGCGGACTCTCTTGCCTCCTCCCACCGGCCTCCACCCACCATCGGATGCTTCCACCGTGGAGGAGGGGGGAAAAAAAAAAATTGTCGAGAAACGTGGCTTCCCTTGGAGACACTGGCGGTCACCACACCCGTGGCCATCCCCCTCCTACTTTCAGGTTGTACAGGTACGACCATATAATCTCACTAAAACACTAGTGAGATTATAAAAGGGTGGTAATAAATCGGCTCTTACCGTAGACATGAGCGGAGAGCTTGCGTCGTTCCTCCTGCACCTGTCAAAGAGGCAGCTACGGACTCTCTTGCCTCCTCCCACCCGCCGCCCCCGACCGTCGGATGCTTCCACCGTGGAGGAGGGGGAAAATACAAAAAAAATTGTCGAGAAACGTGGCTTCCCTTGGAGACACTGGCGGTCACCACACCCGTGGCCATACCCCTCCGACCTTCAGGTTGTACAGGTACGACCATATAATCTCACTAAAACACTAGTGAGATTATAAAATGGTGGTAATAAGTCGGCTCTTACCGTAGACATGAGCGGAGAGCTTGCGTCGTTCCTCCTGCACCTGTCAAAGAGGCAGCTGCGGACTCTCTTGCCTCCACCCACCATCGGATGCTTCCACCGTGGAGGAGGGGGGAAAAAAAAAAATTGTCGAGAAACGTGGCTTCCTTTGGAGACACTGGCGGTCACCACCGCCGTGGCCACACCCCTCCGACTTTCAGGTTGTACAGGTATGACCATATAATCTCACTAAAACACTAGTGAGATTATAAAATGGTGGTAATAAATCGGCTCTTACCGTAGACATGAGCGGAGAACTTGCGTCGTTCCTCCTGCACCTGTCAAAGAGGCAGCTGCGGACTCTCTTGCCTCCTCCCACCGGCCTCCACCCACCATCGGATGCTTCCACCGTGGAGGAGGGGGGAAAAAAAAAAATTGTCGAGAAACGTGGCTTCCCTTGGAGACACTGGCGGTCACCACACCCGTGGCCATCCCCCTCCTACTTTCAGGTTGTACAGGTACGACCATATAATCTCACTAAAACACTAGTGAGATTATAAAAGGGTGGTAATAAATCGGCTCTTACCGTAGACATGAGCGGAGAGCTTGCGTCGTTCCTCCTGCACCTGTCAAAGAGGCAGCTACGGACTCTCTTGCCTCCTCCCACCCGCCGCCCCCGACCATCGGATGCTTCCACCGTGGAGGAGGGGGAAAATACAAAAAAAATTGTCGAGAAACGTGGCTTCCCTTGGAGACACTGGCGGTCACCACACCCGTGGCCATACCCCTCCGACCTTCAGGTTGTACAGGTACGACCATATAATCTCACTAAAACACTAGTGAGATTATAAAATGGTGGTAATAAGTCGGCTCTTACCGTAGACATGAGCGGAGAGCTTGCGTCGTTCCTCCTGCACCTGTCAAAGAGGCAGCTGCGGACTCTCTTGCCTCCTCCCACCCGCCGCCACCGACTGTCGGATGCTTACACCGTGGAGGAGGGAAAAAAAAAATTGTCGAGAAACGTGGCTTCCCTTGGAGACACTGGCGGTCACCACAGCCGTGGCCACACCCTTCCGACTTTCAGGTTGTACAGGTACGACCATATAATCTCACTAAAACACTAGTGAGATTATAAAATGGTGGTAATAAGTCGGCTCTTACCGTAGACATGAGCGGAGAGCTTGCGTCGTTCCTCCTGCACCTGTCAGAGAGGCAGCTGCGGACTCTCTTGCCTCCTCCCACCCGCCGCCACCGACTGTCGGATGCTTCCACCGTGGAGGAGGGGGAAAATACAAAAAAAATTGTCGAGAAACGTGGCTTCCCTTGGAGACACTGGCGGTCACCACCGCCGTGGCCACACCCCTCCTACTTTCAGGTTGTACAGGTACGACCATATAATCTCACTAAAACACTAGTGAGATTATAAAATGGTGGTAATAAATCGGCTCTTACCGTAGACATGAGCGGAGAGCTTGCGTCGTTCCTCCTGCACCTGTCAGAGAGGCAGCTGCGGACTCTCTTGCCTCCTCCCACCCGCCGCCACCGACTGTCGGATGCTTCCACCGTGGAGGAGGGGGAAAATACAAAAAAAATTGTCGAGAAACGTGGCTTCCCTTGGAGACACTGGCGGTCACCACCGCCGTGGCCACACCCCTCCGACTTTCAGGTTGTACAGGTACGACCATATAATCTCACTAAAACACTAGTGAGATTATAAAATGGTGGTAATAAATCGGCTCTTACCGTAGACATGAGCGGAGAACTTGCGTCGTTCCTCCTGCACCTGTCAAAGAGGCAGCTGCGGACTCTCTTGCTTCCTCCCACCGGCCGCCCCCGACCGTCGGATGCTTACACCGTGGAGGGGGAAAATAAATAAAAAATTGTCGAGAAACGTGGCTTCCCTTGGAGACACTGGCGGTCACCACACCCGTGTGAAGTTGGCACGTTGTGTAAATGGTAAAAAAACAAAAACGGAATACAATGATTTCTAATCCATTTTGACTTATATTCAGTTGAATCAACTGCAAAGACAAGATATTAACGTTCGAATTGGAAAACATTGTTATTTTTTACAAATAAAAGCTCATTTGGAATTTGATGCCTTCAAAAAAAGTTTCAAAAAAGGCGGCACAAGTGGCAAAAAAGACTGAGAAAGTTGAGGAATGCTCATCAAATACTTATTTCGAACATCCACAGGGTAATTGGGAACAGGTAGGTGCCACGATGGGGTATAAAAGCAGCTTCCGTGAAATGCTCATTCATTCACAAACAAGGATTGAGCGAGAGTCAACAAATGCGCGAGAACAACATTTATCAACCAGCCATTGCAAGGAATTTAGGGATTTCACCATTCACGGTCAGTAAGATCATCAAAAGGTTCCGAGAATCTGAATAAATCACTGCACGTAAGCGACGATATGACGGACCTTGGATCCCTCAGGCGGTACTGCATCAAAACAGACATCAATGTGTAAAGGATATCACCACTTGGGCTCAGGAATACTTCAGAAAACCACTGTCACTAAATACAGTTCATCGCTACATCTGTAAGTGCAAGTTAAAGCTCTACTATTCAAAGTGAAAGCCATTTATCAACAACATCCAGAAACGCCGCCGGCTTCTTTGGGCCCGCGATCATCTAAAATGGACTGATGCAAAGTGGAAAAGTGTTCTACGGCCTTGGATCCCTCAGGCGGTACTGCATCAAAACAGACATCAATGTGTAAAGGATATCACCACATGGGCTCAGGAATACTTCAGAAAACCACTGTCAGTATCTACCGTTTGTTGCTACATTCTGTAAGTTGTTGAGTTGACCAAACTCACATGCATTATAAACATAGCAGCTAAAATAATTCACAAACAAGAATTGAGCGAGAGTCACCACTCGGTCAACAAATGCGTGAGAACAACGTTTATCAACCAGCCATTGCAAGGAATTTAGGGATTCCACCATTTACGGTCAGTAAGATCATCGAAAGGTTCCGAGAATCTGGAGAAATCACTCCACGTAAGCGACGATATGACGGACCTTGAATCCCTCAGGCAGTACTGCATCAAAACAGACATCAATGTGTAAAGGATATCACCACATGGGCTCAGGAATACTTCAGAAAACCACTGTCAGTATCTACAGTTTGTTGCTACATCTGCAAGTTGTTGAGTTGACCAAACTCACATGCATTATAAACATAGCAGCTAAAATCATTCACAAACAAGAATTGAGCAAGAGTCACCACTCTGTCAACAAATGCGTGAGAACAACATTTATCAACCAGCCATTGCAAGGAATTTTGGGATTTCACCATTTACGGTCAGTAAGATCATCGAAAGGTTCCGAGAATCTGGAGAAATCACTGCACGTAAGCGACGATATGACGGACCTTGGATCCCTCAGGCAATACTGCATCAAAACAGACATCAATGTGTAGAGGATATCACCACATGGGCTCAGGAATACTTCAGAAAACCACTGTCAGTATCTACCGTTTGTTGCTACATCTGTAAGTTGTTGAGTTGACCGAACTCACATACATTATAAACATAGCAGCTAAAATCATTCACAAACAAGGATTGCGCAAGAGTCACCACTCGGTCAACAAATGCGTGAGAACAACGTTTATCAACCAGCCATTGCAAGGAATTTAGGGATTCCACCATTTACGGTCAGTAAGATCATCGAAAGGTTCCGAGAATCTGGAAAAATCACTGCACGAAACCGACGATATGACGGACCTTGGATCCCTCAGGCGGTACTGCATCAAAACAAACATCGATGTGTAAAGTATATCACCACATGGGCTCAGGAATACTTCAGAAAACCACTGTCAGTATCTACAGTTTGTTGCTACATTCTGTAAGTTGTTGAGTTGACCGAACTCACATGCATTATAAACATAGCAGCTAAAATAATTCACAAACAAAGATTGAGCGAGAGTCACCACTCTGTCAACAAATGCGCGAGAACATTTCTCAACCAGCCATTGCAAGGAATTTAGGGATTCCACCATTTACGGTCAGTAAGATCATCAAAAGGTTCAGAGAATCTGGAGAAATCACTGCACGTAGGCGACGATATGACGGACCTTGGATCCCTCAGGCGGTACTGCATCATAACAGACATCAATGTGTAAAGGATATCACCACATGGGCTCAGGAGTACTTCAGAAAACCACTGTCCGTATCTATAGTTTGCTGCTACATTCTGTAAGTTGTTGAGTTGACCGAACTCACACGAATTACAAACATAGCAGCTAAAATCATCGGCCTACCCACACCCAAAATTTCAGATTTAAACCACAGGTCCATCACTCGACTGGCAAACACGATAGTCCAGGATATCAGTCACCCACTACACCAATACATAATCCCACTACCATCAGGGCGCAGGTACATAACCATTAAATTCCTGTGTGCCCGCTTCAGCTATAGCCGCCCTTAACAGCTGTCTGACAACGCCTGTAAATGTGTTGGTCATGTATGATATCTTTTTGTTATTTTTTTTTTTGTAATGTGTAATGTCTATATGTTTAAATGTACGGCAGTGAAAATGAATACATCTAAATCTAAAATCTAAGTTCAAGTTAAAACTCTATTATGCAATTCGAAAGCGATTTATCAACAACACCCGGAAACACCATCGGTTTCGCTGGTCCGAACAAAAAATTTCTCGTCTTTGCAGTCTATTTAATTGAATATAAGTTGAAAAGGATTTGCAAATCATCATATTCTGTTTTTATTTACGAATTACACAATGTGCCAACTTCACTGGTTTGTATATACTTTAAAAACAGTCTGTGCATAGTGAAGCTGCAATATTTAAACCACAATTTTGGCGAGGGTCAACTGTGATAATTTTATGGGTCGTAATGTGATTTGCAAAACTTAGCGTGATATTCATGCCTTTGCAGCGTTTACCTGGAGGTCGATGGTGTTTAACTGCAAGCCACAAAAAATAAATTGAGCACATAACCAAACTATCCACCTTCCTTTATCTGCCTTGTCATGCTCGTATAGAAAGGGCCTAAATTTAGATACAATTTATTACAAAGGACTGGCGAAAGATTCCCCCGGCTGGGTTTAAGAGGGAATGTTTGGGCAAAAAATACAAAAAAAAACACTTTAAGTGCACGGCGAGAGTCAGGGCGGCCGCGGCAATATAATAAACGGCCCGATCTTTTTAATTTATAGCCGGACTAAAGAGACTATCGCTAATGAAACAGAGCGATTTATAAGGTACAGCCGCGGCACAAAGAGAGGCAGCCTGAGGGATTTGTTGCCTTAACTGCCACAAAATTAACGAGCTGACTAAAAGAGCGCGTTCCTCCGCCTCAGCAGGAGCAGTGGCCGCTCTCAATGGTGTCGTTTTTTGGAGGGTAAACATTTGTTTGAAAATAGTTATATAGTTGTATGCTACTATCTTTATTGTATTGTGTGTGTGTGTGTGTGTGTGTGTGTGTGTGTGTGTGTGTGTGTGCCCAGCCTACAGGGTGTTGTGATGCGTCTAGTGCAGTAGTTAAAGGGAAGGTTGCATGTCTACTTCCCATCTGTGTTATGGTTACTGAGGGGAGATGACGGCAACAGACACCAGAGGTCGGTAATGTTCAATTAATTTTTATATCTATCTATCTATATATATATAAATATAGGGCTTCACGGTGGAAGAGGGGTTAGTGAGTACTGCCTCACAATACGAAGGTCCTGCAGTCCTGGGTTCAATCCCAGGCTCGGGATCTTTCAGTGTGGAGTTTGCATGTTCTCCCCGTGAATGCGTGGGTTCCCACCGGGTACTCCGGCTTCCTCCCACTTCCAAAGACATGCACCTGGGGATAGGTTGATTGGCAACACTAAAATTGGGCCTAGTGTGGGAATGTGAGTGTGAATGTTGTCTGTCTATCTGTGTTGGCCCCGCGATGAGGTGGAGACTTGTCCAGGGTGTACACCGCCTTCGGCCCGATTGTAGCTGGGATAGGCGCCAGCACCCCCCGCGACCCCAAAAGGGAATAAGCGGTAGATAATGTATGTATGTATGTATGTATGTATGTATGTATGTATGTATGTCTATATATGTGTGTATATATATATATATATATATATATATATATATATATATATATATATATATATACAGTATATATATATATATATATATGCACAGACAAGGAATCAGTTGCTGCCCTTAAATTCGAACTTTTAGCTCGGTTGGTAGAGCGGCCGTGCCAGCAACTTGAGGGTTGCAGGTTCGATTCCCACTTCCGCCATCCTAGTCACTGTCGTTGTGTCCTTGGGCAAGACACTTTACCCACCTGCTCCCAGTGCCACCCACACTGGTTTGAATGTAACTTAGATATTGGGTTTCACTATGTAAAGCGCTTTGAGTCACTAGAGAAAAAGCGCTATATAAATATAATTCACTTCACTTCACTTAATGATTATTTGCAAAAATAAATGAAGCTTCTCAGTCCGTACATGAAGTATGTTGTCTTTGCAGTTTATTCAATTGAATATAAGTTGAAAATGTCAATACTTGGACTATGAGGTGGTTTTTCTCCCCAGATGCAAGTGAACTTGGACCGCAGATGGCATGAAGGTAAAGACATCTTTTATTTTAACACTATAACGGCACAAAAAAAAGGCAAACAAAAGGCGCGCACAATGGCGGTACAAAAACTTGGCCGTGAAACCAAAACTCGCACTAAAGCAAAACTACGAACATAAAACATAAACTTGCACTGTGGCATAAATAATGAGAAAACTTACTTGGAACAGAACGAGAACGGGACATGGATCGTTGGCACGGACTACAAGGTGTGTAGCAGGTGATGGAGGGTGATGTTGCCAGAATGAACAACAGAAACAGACAGGCTTAAATAATACTGTGGTAATTAGTGAAAACAGGTGTGCGACATGAGGACAGGTGAAAACTAATGGGTAGTCATGGTGACAAAACAAACCAGGAAGTGCAAAAACAGGAACTGGAGTGGCCAAAAAACAAACAGACCATGACTAAAACAAAACACGATCACATAGACATGACAGAAAATGATTTGCAAAACACTGTATTGAGTTTTTAATTACCATTTACACAACGTTTTGGGTTTTGTATATTCACTAGGGTTTTGATTAAACTTCCTAGAATTGGTATAAGGAACAAGTGACCAGATTTCGGGGGTCATACAGATAATTTCTTCTACATTTACTGCAACCCTCTGTGTATGTGTATGCTAGCATCCCGCCTCCACCCGCAGAGACAAAAAGTGGATGACGGACAAGACGTTTCCAGGTATGGAACAAACGCGATTATCGGTGGGTTTTGATGAACATTTCCGGAAGAAACAAGCGATTCGATTTTTTTTTCAAGGATTTCCACTAGAGGGTGCCCACATATACGGTCCTCTCCAAGGTTTCTCATAGTCATTGTCACTGACGTCCCACTGGGGGGAGTTTTTCCTTGCCTTTATTTTGGGTCTGTACCGCGGATGTCATTGTGGCTTGTGCAGCCCTTTGAGACACTTGTAAAATATAGGGCTATATAAATAAACATTGATTGATTGATTGATTGATTTTAGGAGATGTAGAGCTTGTCAGAAGTCTTCGAGAGCTTTTCTAGTTTACAATACATTTTTTGGGACATAAAAAGTACTCATCTCCGACACGTTTCAATACAATATCGTCTGTTACATCTTGGTATCGTTATTAGCGGCGACGTGATTCTAAAGATGCAGGAAATTAGCAGGTGTGAGCCCAACGGAGGGCCCCTTTATTGACTACCAGGCAGGAACACAAGTAGCAACACTGACGTGGCAAAAACCGGAGTCTCGTGGGTGGAAAACAAAACAGAAAACTAAGCAAAAAAACGCTCGAATAGGGCACGGTGCGACACCGCACACCGTTGAATACGCGGCATGTAAAGCATCCGACGGTAATTGAGAACAGCTGCATGCCTTAATTACCAAGCGGAGGCAGGTGTGTCAATCAGTGCTCCAAACTGACTGCGAGGAGGCGGGGAAAGCCCACAGGAAGTCGAGGAATGAGCGCCGAGACCAACCCAAAAACGCTGAAACTGAAATTCATGTATTTCTTTTATTTATATATACATAGATATATACTGTATGTATATATAAATAAATGAACACTGAAATTCAAGTATTATATATATACGCTTATATATAGTGACAGAGAATAGAACGAGGATGGACTATTCATCCCTAAACTCACTCCTTTCCTGCAAATTAAATGTCACCGATGCTGCCCATACCTATGCTCCTTCAAAGGCTTTGCTACTGGCTGAAAAGTATTCCACTTTCAAATTGGGTAGAGGAGTATTGTGTGTGTGTATATATGTGTAAATAAATAAATTGTTATATATATGCAACTTGTCCAGGGTGTACCCCGCCTTTCGCCCGATTGTAGCGTGACCCCAAAGGGAATAAGCGGTAGGAAATGGATGGATATATATATATATATATATATATATATATATATATATATATATATATATATATATATACATATATGGGTGCAGCGAGGATGGACACAGCGTGAGGTAGGAACAGTAATTTATTCATACTAACAACAACAGACTAAGAACCCAAAACACTTGCTCGAAGGCACTAACGAACAAAACAGAAAGCGCTAGCATGAGCTAGGGACAAACAAATGAAATCAATCAATCAATCAATCAATGTTTATTTATATAGCCCCAAATCACAAATGTCTCAAAGGACTGCACAAATCATTACGACTACGACATCCTCGGAAGAACCCACAAAAGGGCAAGGAAAACTCACACCCAGTGGGCAGGGAGAATGCCCTCCCGGTAACAGTTCGAGATGCTACCTCAGTAGAAGCATTTAAGTCTCACCTTAAAACTCATTTGTATACTCTAGCCTTTAAATAGACTCCCTTTTTAGACCAGTTGATCTGCCGTTTCTTTTCTTTTTCTTCTATGTCCCACTCTCCCTTGTGGAGTACATGGCCACCGGTCCGATCCGGTGGCCATGCACTGCTTGCCTGTGTATCGGCTGGGGACATCTCTGTGCTGCTGATCCGCCTCCGCTTGGGATGGTTTCCTGCTGGCTCCGCTGTGAACGGGACTCTCGCTGCTGTGTTGGATCCGCTTTGGACTGGACTCTCGCGACTGTGTTGGATCCATTGTGGATTGAACTTTCACAGTATCATGTTAGACCCGCTCGACATCCATTGCTTTCGTCCTCTCCAAGGTTCTCATAGTCATCATTGTCACCGACGTCCCACTGGGTGTGAGTTTTTCCTTGCCCTTTTGTGGGCCTACCGAGGATGTCGTAGTGGTTTGTGTTGTGGTTTCTGCAGCCCTTTGAGACACTAGTGATTTAGGGCTATATAAGTAAACATTGATTGATTGATTGATCAAAGGCGATGGCTGTTTATGACCCCTGTCCCTTACAAACAGATGTTGCTATGTAATCAGGGAAAGTCCAAATAAAAGAGAAGGGGTACAATATTTCGTCAGTGTGTGGTGAGACTGTACAAATAGTAAATGTAAATGAGTTGTACTTTTTATAGCGCTTTTCCACCTTTTTGTTTAAGGAACTCCAAGCGCTTTGACACTATTTCCACATTCACTCAGTACTCAAAGAGTACAGTCCAGACGTCTCTCCTCAATTGAGCCAAATTTAATTCTGTCTCTGTTTAATTCCTTGCTTCTTGTCGCGACTGTGTTGGATGCATTATGGATAGAACTTTCACAGTATCATGTTAGACCCGCTCGACATCCATTGCTTTCGTCCTCTCCAAGGTTCTCATAGTCATCATTGTCAGCGACGTCCCACTGGGTGTGAGTTTTTCCTTGCCCTTTCGTGGGCCTACCGAGGATGTCGTAGTGGTTTGTGTTGTGGTTTGTGCAGCCCTTTGAGACACTAGTGATTTAGGGCTATATAAGTAAACATTGATTGATTGATTGATCAAAGGCGATGGCTGTTTATGACCCCTGTCCCTTACAAACAGATGTTGCTATGTAATCAGGGAAAGTCCAAATAAAAGAGAAGGGGTACAATATTTCGTCAGTGTGTGGTGAGACTGTACAAATAGTAAATGTAAATGAGTTGTACTTTTTATAGCGCTTTTCCACCTTCTTGTTTAAGGAACTCCAAGCGCTTTGACACTATTTCCACATTCACTCAGTACTCAAAGGGTACAGTCCAGACGTCTCTCCTCAATTGAGCCAAATTTAATTCTGTCTCTGTTTAATTCCTTGCTTCTTGTCGCGACTGTGTTGGATCCATTGTGGATCGAACTTTCACAGTATCATGTTAGACCCGCTCGACATCCATTGCTTTCCTCCTCTCCAAGGTTCTCATAGTCATCATTGTCACCGACGTCCCACTGGGTGTGAGTTTTTCCTTGCCCTTTCGTGGGCCTACCGAGGATGTCGTAGTGGTTTGTGTTGTGGTTTCTGCAGCCCTTTGAGACACTAGTGATTTAGGGCTATATAAGTAAACATTGATTGATTGATTGATCAAAGGCGATGGCTGTTTATGACCCCTGTCCCCTACAAACAGATGTTGCTATGTAATCAGGGAAAGTCCAAATAAAAGAGAAGGGGTACAATATTTCGTCAGTGTGTGGTGAGACTGTACAAATAGTAAATGTAAATGAGTTGTACTTTTTATAGCGCTTTTCTACCTTTTTGTTTAAGGAACTCCAAGCGCTTTGACACTATTTCCACATTCACTCAGTACTCAAAGGGTACAGTCCAGACGTCTCTCCTCAATTGAGCCAAATTTAATTCCGTCTCTGTTTAATTCCTTGCTTCTTGTCGCGACTGTGTTGGATCCATTGTGGATTGAACTTTCACAGTATCATGTTAGACCCGCTCGACATCCATTGCTTTCCTCCTCTCCAAGGTTCTCATAGTCATCATTGTCACCGACGTCCCACTGGGTGTGAGTTTTCCTTGCCCTTATGTGGGCCTACCGAGGATGTCGTGGTGGTTTGTCCAGCCCTTTGAGACACTAGTGATTTAGGGCTATATAAGTAAACATTGATTGATTGATTGATTGATTTCTTTGCGGTTTAGGCAAATAAACAACCCGGCCACAATTAAGAGAGATAAATGTACAGTATCGGCCTTTATAATGCATGTTAACCACTGCTTTTTTTACAAGGCAGTTGCACTTCACACCTCTAGGGGGAGCCCTGGAGCTTGAAACAGTTGAAGGGAGTGTGTGTGTGTGTGTGTGTGTGTGCCTTAAGTCAACTCCAGTGTTTAAAGTGTATCGTTGTGTATAATTAATCCCTAATAGTCACTCTTTTTGCATTCTTTATGTTACATTTCTGCATGAATGGAGGTTTGCATGGTTGTTGCATATGGAGTTTTCCTTAAATGGGTTCCTGGAGAGCACTTTCAGCCGTCGGCTCAGACCGGCCTTGAAGGGCTTGATAGCCCACTCGCGCTAACCCACTAATTGGCCGTGGATGGCACTTAATGAACAGGCGGCAAGAGCGCAGATTCACGGAGTCGTGTGATATCCTATGGATGTCTCGATAGGGAGTATATGGACTCCCGTAGTACGAGTGGTATCGGAGCAAAAGTACAAAAAAACGAGCCTGTCTGGAGCCGCAAAAAATTAAAAGCTGTTTATGAGTCTTATAATGAAGGCAACACATGATGTAAGTGTCTATATTAGCCTACTATAAAAATGACTTTAAAAGTCTTATATAATTGTTATAATGAAGACAACACATGATGTAAGTGTTTATATTAGCCTACTATCAAAATGACTTTAAAAGTCTTATATAATTGTTGTAATGAAGGCAACACATGATGTAAGTGTCTATATTAGCCTACTATCAAATGAATTTAAAAGTATTTTAAAGTGTTATAATGAAGGCAACACATGATGTAAGTGTCCATATTAGCTATTATAGACTACTATCAAAATGACTCTAAAAGCCGTTCACAAGTGTTATAATGAAGGCAACGAATGATGTAAGTGTCTATAGTAGCTATAACAGCCTACTATCAAAATTACTTTAAAATTCTTATATACGTGTTATAATGAAGGCAACACATGATGTAAGTGTCTGTATTAGCCTACTATCAAAATGACTTTAAAGGTCTTATATAAGTGTTATAATGAAGGCAACACATGATGTAAGTGTCTATATTTGCCTACTATCAAAATGACTTTAAAGATCTTATATAAGTGTTATAATGAAGACAACACATGATGTAAGTGTCTATATTAGCTATAATAGCCTACTATCAAAATGACTTTAAAAGTCTTATATAATTGTTATAATGAAGGCAGCACATGATGTAAGTGTCTATATTAGCTATAGTAGCCTACTATCAAAATGACTTTAAAAGTCTTATATAAGTGTTATAATGAAGGCAACACATGATGTAAGTGTCTATTGTAGCTATAACAGCCTACTATCAAAATGACTTTAAAAGTCTTAACTAAGTGTTATAATGAAGGCAACACATGATGTAAGTGTCCATATTAGCTATTATAGACTACTATCAAAATGACTTTAAAAGCCGTATACAAGTGTTATAATGAAGGCAACACATGATGTAAGTGTCTATAGTAGCTATAACAGCCTACTATCAAAATTACTTTAAAATTCTTTTAAAGTGTTATAATGAAGACAACACATGATGTGTCGATTGTAGCTATAACAGCCTACTATCAAAATGACTTTAAAAGTCTTAACTAAGTGTTATAATGAAGGCAACACATGATGTAAGTGTCTATATTGTTGTGATCCGATGGTCGGATCATCACCATATTGTTATTTTTGTTCCATTTTTATATCACTCTGCGGTTTGACATACTTAGTTCCTGTTTTGTTTGTTTCCATGGTCACTCATTAGTTTCAGCTGCTACTCTCTTTTCCAGCACACCTGTCTTTACTAATCACCACCTGTTTATAAGCCAGCGTTTTCTGTTCACTGATTGTCGGATCTTAGTTTGTTCACATACATCTGTTTACGACTTGTCTCTCACTCTCGTTTTCGCTAGCTCTCACGCTAAGCTTTATTTTTATTCCTAGCTTTCACGCTAGTTGTTTTGTATTTCCTTTTGTGTGCCCTTGGGTTTCGGTTTGTTTGTCCTAGCTTTCCATGCTAGCGCTTTTATTTGCCTTTTCTATTTGTATCAGTGTTTTTGTTCATAGCTCCTTGTGTTTAATAAATCCCTTAGTTCTTACCTTTTTGCTGTGTTCTTGCTGACGCATCCACGGAGGACCGAATCCGGCATTACAATGCCACACAAGCGTAACAGTAAGATCCGACCAAAGAATGGTTCCTTCGCGTCTGGCAACCACGAGGACGCCTTCGATGAAGGTACATGGATTGTGTTTCGGGCGATGGAGGCAGAGACTCTCCGATGCAACCCGGATGAAAGTATCATGTGGGGTCCGGATGGAACTCTGATCCCCATCGATGTTTCCCGGTCCGGTGAGTTTCCCTCCCGCAGCGCTCGCGCTCGTCCGCGTAGGCGGAAGCCGCGAACGATGGCTTCGTCCCGTGACAGTGACTTTCCCACTCCATGCCTCCCTCCTCATAAACACAGCAACCTACAGTCCGCATACAAAACCCCTACACCATTGTTTGGGGACCCAATAACACACTTTGCTAACAGTTTTACCGACTGGGCAAATTCCCAACTTGTGTCCCGCGCAGATGACGTCATTTCGTCGACGCCTCCCGGTAACGCAAACCCGTCCTCCGTTGATGACATCATCAATGAGGAATTTTTTTTGGAAGATTCTCTTTCTCATCCATTTTCAAATGACAATAACATTAATAATAAAATACAGAATTTCCAGGACATTTTTGCTTTTTATTATTCTGGTAAATCCCAACCATCTGCTTTTTCAACTCCACCTGTAAAACCTCATTCCCAGCCCAAGTCCAAGGTTTTTTCTCCCTTTTCAAAGGGACACTCTGGACAATATAGAGGGGAGGAGTCTGCCCGCCTCCAAACCTCCCACCACCCTCCCTTATGGTCAGTCCCTGACCACAGGGAACGGGTCTGGGATTCCCGTCTGGAGGGGGGGGCTATGGCCTATAGCTGTGTTGCGGAGGTAGCGCAGACGCTACCATTTCTTAAAACTGTCAAACCGCAACCTCCAATGAGGCCACCCTTACCTGTTTTTCGGCCCGTTAAACCGCTATCTCCTCCTAGGCCGCCGCCACCTGTATTCCGCTTAGCTCTTCCTCGTAGACCTCCTCCACCTGTGTTTCCCCCGGCCAAGTCTCAACGGCCTTGTAGACCTCCTCCACCTGTTTTTCCCCCGGCCAAGTCTCAACGGCCTTGTAGACCTCCTCCACCTGTGTTTCCCCCGGTCAAATCACAACGACCAAGTAGACCTCCTCCACCGGTGTTCAGACTTGCGAGGTCATTACCTCCAGCACGTCCTCCACCACCGATGTTCGGCACTGTCCCTAACCTGGTTTTTACACCAAAAGTAGACTCTCGCCTGGTTTTCACACCAGAAGAGGTTCCTAACCTGGTTCCCACACCAGCTTCGGTCTCTCGCCTGGTTCACACACCAGCACCGAATCCTAGTCTGGTTCTCACGCCAGCAATCGACTCTTTCCTGGTCCTCGCACCAGCACCTGTTCCTAAGCTGGAACCCACTCCAGCACCAGCCCTAAAGCTGGAACCCAGTCCAGCATTAGCTCCAAAGCTGGAGCCCACTCTATCACCAGCTCCAGAGCTGGAGCCCACTCCAGCACCATCTCCAAAGCTGGAGTTCGCACCAGCGCTTAAGTTGGAACCCACTCCAACACCTGCGTCGACAACTGCGGTTTCCACGCCGACTACTACGCCTTCTTCGACGACGCCGACTACTACGCCTTCTTCCACGACGGCGACGACTACGCCGACCTCCACGACGGCGACGACTACGCCAGACTCCACGACGCCGCCTTCTTCGGCTGCAGCACCTGCACCTCGGCTGCAGCCAACGCCTCCTCCTCGGCTGAAGCCAACGCCTCCTCCTCGGCTGAAGCCAGCGCCTGCTCCTCGGCTGAAGCCAGCGCCTGCTCCTCGGCTGAAGCCAGCGCCTGCTCCTCGGCTGAAGCCAGCGCCTGCTCCTCGGCTGAAGCCAGCGCCTGCTCCTCGGCTGAAGCGAGCGCCTGCTCCTCGGCTGAAGCCAGCGCCTGCTCCTCGGCTGAAGCCAGCGCCTGCTCCTCGGCTGAAGCCTGCGCCTGCTCCTCGGCTGAAGCCTGCGCCTGCTCCTCCGCCGGCCTCTGCACCTGCTTCGGCTGCAGCCCCCGCACCTTCGTCTGCTGCTGCCAAGCCTCCTCCACGTCTGCCACAGGTGTGGCCTCTGCGAGGTCGTCCGCCTCGCCGTGCACCTCATCCTGCAAGGCGGCCACTGATGTGGCCTTTTCAAGGTCGGCCGCCAAAACTTTTTCGGCAGCGGCGTTCCATCCGCCGCCGCCACATTGCTATTCCTCGGTGGATTCGGGGACACGCGACCTGGCGACCCCTCCGCCGTGACCTCCCTCCGCCCTCCCTTCTTCTGCGGATTTTCTTGTTGTGGGGAGGGGGTTCTAGTTTTTCTTTGCATTCTTTGTTGTATTTTTTTTGGACATCTGGTATCTGTCTCTTTTGGGGGGGGATACTGTTGTGATCCGATGGTCGGATCATCACCATATTGTTATTTTTGTTCCATTTTTATATCACTCTGCGGTTTGACATACTTAGTTCCTGTTTTGTTTGTTTCCATGGTCACTCATTAGTTTCAGCTGCTACTCTCTTTTCCAGCACACCTGTCTTTACTAATCACCACCTGTTTATAAGCCAGCGTTTTCTGTTCACTGATTGTCGGATCTTAGTTTGTTCACATACATCTGTTTACGACTTGTCTCTCACTCTCGTTTTCGCTAGCTCTCACGCTAAGCTTTATTTTTATTCCTAGCTTTCACGCTAGTTGTTTTGTATTTCCTTTTGTGTGCCCTTGGGTTTCGGTTTGTTTGTCCTAGCTTTCCATGCTAGCGCTTTTATTTGCCTTTTCTATTTGTATCAGTGTTTTTGTTCATAGCTCCTTGTGTTTAATAAATCCCTTAGTTCTTACCTTTTTGCTGTGTTCTTGCTGACGCATCCACGGAGGACCGAATCCGGCATTACAATGCCACACAAGCGTAACATATATTAGCCTACTATCAAAATGAATTTAAAAGTATTTTAAAGTGTTATAATGAAGGCAACACATGATGTAAGTGTCTATATTAGCTATTATAGACTACTATCAAAATGACTTTAAAATTCTTATACAAGTGTTATAATGAAGGCAACGCATGATGTAAGTGTCTATAGTAGCTATAACAGCCTACTATCAAAATTACTTTAAAATTCTTATATAAGTGTTATAATGAAGGCAACACATGATGTAAGTGTCTATATTAGCCTACTATCAAAATGACTTTAAAAGTTTTTTAAAGTGTTATAATGAAGACAACACATGATGTAAGTGTCCATATTAGCTATAACAGCCTACTATCAAAATGACTTTAAAAGTCTTATATAATTGTTATGATGAAGAATGCACATGATGTAAGTGTCTATATTAGCCTACTATCAAAATAACTTTAAAAGTATTTTAAAGTGTTATAAGGAAGACCACACATGATGTAAGTGTCTATATTAGCTATAATAGCCTACTATCAAAATGACTTTAAAAGTCTTATATAAGTGTTATAATGATGGCAACACATGATGTAAGTGTCTATATTAGCTATAATAGCCTACTATCAAAATGACTTTAAAAGTCTTATATAAGTGTTATAATGATGGCAACACATGATGTAAGTGTCTATATTAGCCTACTATCAAAATAACTTTAAAAGTATTTTAAAGTGTTATAAGGAAGACCACACATGATGTAAGTGTCCATATTAGCTATAACAGCCTACTATCAAAATGACTTTAAAAGTCTTATATAATTGTTATGATGAAGAAAGCCCATGATGTGTCTATATTAGCCTACTATCAAAATGACTTTAAAAGTATTTTAAAGTGTTATAATGAAGACAACACATGATGTAAGTGTCTATATTAGCTATAATAGCCTACTATCAAAATGACTTTAAAAGTCTTATATAAGTGTTATAATGATGGCAACACATGATGTAAGTGTCTATATTAGCCTACTATCAAAATAACTTTAAAAGTATTTTAAAGTGTTATAAGGAAGACCACACATGATGTAAGTGTCCATATTAGCTATAACAGCCTACTATCAAAATGACTTTAAAAGTCTTATATAATTGTTATGATGAAGAAAGCCCATGATGTGTCTATATTAGCCTACTATCAAAATGACTTTAAAAGTATTTTAAAGTGTTATAATGAAGACAACACATGATGTAAGTGTCTATATTAGCTATAATAGCCTACTATCAAAATGACTTTAAAAGTCTTATATAAGTGTTATAATGATGGCAACACATGATGTAAGTGTCTATATTAGCTATATTAGCCTACTATCAAAATGACTTTAAAAGTTTTTTTTTTGTAGAGAATAAATGATGAAAAAAACACTTAATTGAACATTTTAAAAGAAGAGAAAACATGAAAAAAAAGAAAATTAAATTTTGAAACATAGTTTATCTTCAATTTCGACTTTTTCAAATTCCAAATTCAACCGAAAAAAAGAATAGAAAAACTAGCTAAGTTAAATCTTTTTGAAAAATTAAAAAAAAGAATTTATGGAACGTCATTAGTCATTTTTCCTGATTAAGATTAATTTTCAAATTTTGATGACATGTTTTAAATAGTTTAAAATTCAATCTGCACTTTGTTAGAATATATAACAAATTGGACCAAGCTATATTTCTAACAAAGACAAATCATTATTTCTTCTATATTTTCCAGAACAAAAATTTAAAAATAATTCAAAAGACTTAGAAATAAGATTTAAATTTGATTCTACAGATTTTCTAGATTTGCCAGAATTTTTTATTTTATTTTAATCATAATGCCTTTGAAGAAATAATTCACAAATATTCTTCGTCAAAAAAACAGAAGCTAAAATGAAGAATTAAATGAAAATGTATTTATTATTCTTTACAATAAAAAAAATTATTTACTTGAACATTGATTTAAATCGTCAGGAAAGAAGAGGAAGGAATTTAAAAGGTAAAAAGGTATATGTGTTTAAAAATCTTAAAATCATTTTTAAGGTTGTATTTTTTCTCTAAAATTGTCTTTCTGAAAGTTATAAGAAACAATATAAAAAAATAAATGAATTCATTTAAACAAGTGAAGACCGAGTCTTTAAAATATTTTCTTGGATTTTCAAATTCTATTTGAGTTTTGTCTCTCTTAGAATTTAAAATGTCGACCAAAGCGAGACCAGCTTTCCAGTAAATAAATACAATTTTAAAAATAGAGGCAGCTCACTGGTAAGTGCTGCTATTTGAGCTATTTTTAGAACAGGCCATCTGGTCCTTACATGCGACCTGCGTTGGTGACCCTTTTTTTTTAACAATTGCGATAGGTATGTGTCATGTTTCTCCACCAGGACGGCGCTAAAGAGCTCGATATAAACGAAGCGGAATGGAAGCTTGTATCGGCCTCCTGTCCTTTCTGCAAAAAAAAACAAAAAAAAAGCTTTCCGCGTCATTGTGTTCATACGCTATTATGCAACATCGTTGTTCCCCCTGTGGATCAATGACAAACACAGGTGGAGGTGGATGGAGACCACCTGTTGTGTGACATTTAAAAATTCATTTCCACTCCCAGGCTGTTTTATTATTATTATTATTATTATTTTTCTTCATCCTTCCGAGGTTTGTTGTAATTTAGCATGCAGCTGTTCAAGCAACACAGATGTGTGGGCGGGTAAAAAAAATAAATAAAATAAAAAAAATAAAAAAACATCTCCCGGGCGTCCCTGAACGGGCCGGGAATTCTGGGTGATCTCCGGAGGCTGTTTGCCGTCGCTGTAGCTCTTGATGGGATTGCTATTGAGACGCTGGCGAGAAACGCCGACATCAAAGCGAAGTTGCTCCTGCTTCCATCCATAAAAGGAGCGCCCGGAATTAAGTCTTGTCTCCTATTTCCTCTCTGGCCTGCAGATGTTGAGGCTGTAAGGCAAAACAAGCAGGATTGAGGGGGGGTAAAAAAAAAAAAAACGCAGTTCCTGGACACCTCATCCAAAACCAGTCCTCATATTGGGACTCGGGGATGTGCAAATGAGTCGGACTAATTTCGGCATTTACTGAGCGGCGAGAGCAATTTGCAAAAGACGGGAGCTGCAGGTGTGGCTAAAAAAGGACGGAGGGATGGCGGAAAAGGGGATGCACGATAACCTATGCATGCTTAATGTACATCACAGCTCTAAAACTGGGCGTACATTATGTAAATACACCCTTAGGGAGTTGTTTTATGCCTTTTTTAAAAAGCTTCCACAGTCTGTGGTACCCTCAGGTGGTCAGGGAGAGCGTTTCACAGACTGGGAGCTTGCCACAGACTGTTCGTAGCTTTGTTGGAGGAGGTTAGCTTATCAGGAGCGGAGGTGTCATGTTCAGGATTTGGGGGGGGGGGTGAGTAGTTATTTAAAGTAGAGGGGGGGCATTTCCATGGAGACACTGGTGGGTTAGTAAATATACCGGCCCCTAGATACATTTCTTTCCTCTAAATTTGGCCCTTCAAGTCAAAATAATGGCTTGGTTGGTAGAGTAGCAGTGCCAGCAACTTGAGGGTTCCAGGTTCGATCCCCGCTTCCGCCATCCTAGTCACTGACCTTGTGTCCTTGGGCAAGACACTTCACCCACCTGCTCCCAGTGCCACCCACACTGGTTTAAATGTAAAAAATTAGATATTGGGTTTCACTATGTAAAGCGCTTTGAGTCACTAGAGAAAAGCGCTATATAAATATAATTCACTTCAAGCTCAAATGGTCGTCGGACTACTATAATTTTCCGGAATGTTCACAATGAGAGTGACAAACTCGTTTGCGCAAACTGTTGTGAGAAAGTTATACACACTTTATTAATAATAATAATAATAATAATAATAATGATAATAATAATAATAGATTTTATTTGTAAAAAGCACTTTACATCGAGCAAACAATCTCAAAGTGCTACAGTTTATTAAAAATAAATAAATGTAAATATAATAAAAATGAATAAAAATAAAAACTAGAACAGCCTAATAGCTAGATTTAGTATGCATATATCTAAAAAAAGAAGGGTTTTTACGCCTTTTAAAAAAAAATGCATCCACAGTCTGTGGTGCCCTCAGGTGGTCAGGGAGTGCATCTCACAGACTGGGAGCGTTCCACAGACTGTTCGTAGCTCTGTCCTCGGAGGTTAGCCTGTTTGGAGCGGAGGTGTCGTGTGGAGGAGTTGGGGGTCAGTACTAAGGGGGGGACGGTGTTGAGGTGGGTGGAGTTGGTGGGGGGCAGGGTTTGGTGGTAGCAGGGGCGTATATTGTAGCGTCCCGGAAGACTTAGTGCTGGAAGGGGTTCTGGGTATTTGTTCTGTTGTGTATATGTTGTGTTACGGTGCGGATTTTCTCCCGAAATGTGTTTGTCATTCTTGATTGGTGCGGGTTCACAGTGTGGCGCATATTTGTATAATGGTGTTTAAGTTATTTCTAGGGCCCATTCTCAGTGTGACCTGTATGGCTGTTCACCAAGTATGCCTTGCCGCATTAAATAAGTTTGTATGAAGGAAAAGCGGACGTGACGACGGGTTGTAGAGGACGCTAAAGGCAGTGACTGTAAGGCACGCCCCCAATATTACAGTTGGTACAAAATGCGGCTGCTAGACTTTTGACAAGAACAAGAAAGTTTGATCACATTACGCCTGTACTGTATATACCTTTATATACATATATACATACATATATACCTATACTGTATATACCTTTATATACATATATACATACATATATACCTGTACTGGCTCACCTGCACTGGATTCCTGTGCACTTAAGGTGTGACTTTAAGGTTTTACTACTTACGTATAAAATACTACACGGTCTAGCTCCATCCTATCTTGCCGATTGTATTGTACCATATGTCCCGGCAAGAAATCTGCATTCAAAGGACTCCGGCTTATTAGTGATTCCCAAAGCCCAAAAAAAGTCTGCGGGCTATAGAGCGTTTTCCGTTCGGGCTCCAGTACTCTGGAATGCCCTCCCAGTAACAGATCGAGATGCTACCTCAGTAGAAGCATTTAAGTCTCACCTTAAAACTCATCTGTATACTCTAGCCTTTAAATAGACCTCCTTTTTAGACCAGTTGATCTGCCGCTTCTTTTCTTTCTCCTATGTCCCCCCCTCCCTTGTGGAGGGGGTCCGGTCCGATGACCATGGATGAAGTACTGGCTGTCCAGAGTCGAGACCCAGGATGGACCGCTCGCCTGTGTATCGGTTGGGGACATCTCTACGCTGCTGATCCGCCTCCGCTTGAGATGGTCTCCTGTGGACGGGACTCTCGCTGCTGTCTTGGATCCGCTTTGAACTGAACTCTGGCGGCTGTGTTGGAGCCACTATGGATTGAACTTTCACAGTATCATGTTAGACCCGCTCGACATCCATTGCTTTCGGTCCCCTAGAGGGGGGGGGGTTGCCCACATCTCAGGTCCTCTCCAAGGTTTCTCATAGTCAGCATTGTCACTGGCGTCCCACTGGACGTGAATTCTCCCTGCCCACTGGGTGTGAGTTTTCCTTGCCCTTTTGTGGGTTCTTCCGAGGATGTTGTAGTCGTAATGATTTGTGCAGTCCTTTGAGACATTTGTGATTTGGGGCTATATAAATAAACATTGATTGATTGAATATTATTGCCCGGGTGGAAATCAAGAGAAATTCGGGGCAATGGTTGCACCTGGAGATTTTCGGGAGGGGCACTGAAATTCGGGAGTCTCCCAGGAAAATAGTGAGGTTTGGCAAATATGCACCCCGCTTTGCTGCAGGCCAGCAGACCACGCCTCCCTCCACAATAATAAAAAAATAAATACAATTAAAAATCAGATCTAACTTACACTTTGTGTAAACTTAGTCCACGATAGTCGTGCTTGTTGTCAATCAAACTGTAGCTCCTGTTCTTTTTCCTGTTCCTGCCCCGTGAGTTATACTGTCTGAGCAAATCAAGTCTTCCTGAGTTTTGTCCATACTTGTTGTCCTTCTCCTTTCATTCTCTTTAATTCCCTCCGTGCTCACGTAAAGCTCCGCCTCATCGAACGCCGTCACGAGGCCACATGTTCCGAGACGGAACGACGCAGAATATCAAGTGCGGCATGAAGTTTTACTACTTACGTATAAAATACTACACGGTCTAGCTCCACCCTATCTTGCCGATTGTATTGTACCATATGTCCCGGCAAGAAATCTGCGTTCAAAAGACTCCGGCTTATTAGTGATTCCCTAAGCCCAAAAAAAGTCTGCGGGCTATAGAGCTTTTTCATTTCGGGCTCCAGTACTCTGGAATGCCCTCCCGGTAACAGTTTGAGATGCCACCTCAGTAGAAGCATTTAAGTCTCACCTTAAAACTCATTTGTATACTCTAGCCTTTAAATAGACTCCCTTTTTAGACCAGTTGATCTGCCGTTTCTTTTCTTTTTCTCCTATGTCCCACTCTCCTTTGTGGAGGGGGTCCGGTCCGATCCGGTGGCCATGTACTGCTTGCCTGTGTATCGGCTGGGGACATATCTGCGCTGCTGATCCGCCTCCGCTTGGGATGGTTTCCTGCTGGCTCCGCTATGAACGGGACTCTCGCTGCTGTGTTGGATCCGCTTTGGACTGGACTCTCGCGACTGTGTTGGATCCATTATGGATCGAACTTTCACAGTATCATGTTAGACCCGCTCGACATCCATTGCTTTCCTCCTCTCCAAGGTTCTCATAGTCATCATTGTCACCGACGTCCCACTGGGTGTGAGTTTTTCCTTGCCCTTATGTGGGCCTACCGAGGATGTCGTAGTGGTTTGTGCAGCCCTTTGAGACACTAGTGATTTAGTGCTATATAAGTAAACGTTGATTGATTGATTGATTGATGGAAGTGTCAGCTGCCCTCTAACGCAGATTATTATTCATGGCGTCAAAAAATCGTGGAGGACACGCGTGGGCGCCTTTTTTTTAAGGGTTTGTCTTTTCTTGCATCAAAAATTGTGTTTCAGACACGCGTAACGAGGTAAGGAACTTCACTTGGTTACCTTTTGTCAGGACTGTGGCGTGGATTTGTTTTGCTCCTTCGACGCAGCGGGATTACGGGACGAGACAGGCGTGAATTCAGGTACATATTTGTTTATTTAAACACTATAATAAAAAAATAAACAAACTAAAGGCGCTCATAATGAGGCACAGAACTTGGCTACAAAAATATAAACAAAAACACTTGCTCGATTGGCATGAATGATGATGAATAGACAAAAGATACTATCAACGATACGCAATAAACCAAAAACTAGCACTGAGGCAAAAAGTACAGAAGGTTTACGTGGTGTAGTCGAAATAAAGTAGCAGCGTGGCAAGGCATGAAGGGGGCGTGGTCTTGGTCAAAATATGCAGGCATCTACAAAAGGTAAAGTTCCCAGATCGATGAACAGAAAGCAAATGACTTAAGTACTGGCTGTGGTAATAGAAAACAGGCTTAAGGGGACCAGGTGGAAACTAACAGGTTGGCATGGAAACAAACAAAACCAGGAAGTGCAAAACGTGACTGGATGTCCAAAATCAAAACATAACGTGACAAAACAAAACATGATCCAATTCAACAGGTGCAAAAAGGAATAGTAAGAAGCAGAGCTTATTTGATTGATTATTTGACTCATTCTGCATGTGACCCAATTTTATATTTATGCAATATTTATATATTTTTTAAAATCAAATTGGATTATAATTTGATGCAAGTTTCGTTAAAATCGATGGGAAATAATTGCGGGGTTTGTTCTCCCGGGATGCAAACGGACTACTCTGGACCAGGTCGTGAAGGTAGGAACATTTTGACTTATTCACTATCAAAATAGGAACAAACATAAACTACGGAATGTCCAAAATAAGAGTGACAAACAGTAGCAAGAAGCAGAGCTTATTTGATTGATTATTTGACTCATTCTGCATGTGACCCAATTTTATATTTATTTATTTTTTATATATATTTTTTAATCAAATTAGATTATAATTTGATGCAAGTTTCATTAAAATTGATGGGAAATAATTGCGGGGTTTGTTCTCCCGGGATGCAAACGGACTACTCTGGACCAGGTCGTGAAGGTAGGAACATTTTGACTTATTCACTATCAAAATAGGAACAAACATAAACTACGGAATGTCCAAAATAAGAGTGACAAACAGTAGCAAGAAGCAGAGCTTATTTGATTGATTATTTGACTCATTCTGCATGTGACCCAATTTTATATTTATGCAATTTTTATATATTTTTTAAATCAAATTAGATTATAATTTGATGCAAGTGTCGTTAAAATTGATGGGAAATAATCGCAGGGTTTGTTCTCCCGGGATGCAAACGGACTACTCTGGACCAGGCGTGAAGGTAGGAACATTTTGACTTATCCACTATCAAAATAGGAACAAACATAAACTACGGAATGTCCAAAATAAGAGTGACAAACAGTAGCAAGAAGCAGAGCTTATTTGATTGATTATTTGACTCATTCTGCATGTGACCCAATTTTATATTTATTTATTTTTTATATATATTTTTTAATCAAATTAGATTATAATTTGATGCAAGTTTCATTAAAATTGATGGGAAATAATTGCGGGGTTTGTTCTCCCGGGATGCAAACGGACTACTCTGGACCAGGTCGTGAAGGTAGGAACATTTTGACTTATTCACTATCAAAATAGGAACAAACATAAACTACGGAATGTCCAAAATAAGAGTGACAAACAGTAGCAAGAAGCAGAGCTTATTTGATTGATTATTTGACTCATTCTGCATGTGACCCAATTTTATATTTATGCAATTTTTATATATTTTTTAAATCAAATTAGATTATAATTTGATGCAAGTGTCGTTAAAATTGATGGGAAATAATCGCAGGGTTTGTTCTCCCGGGATGCAAACGGACTACTCTGGACCAGGCGTGAAGGTAGGAACATTTTGACTTATCCACTATCAAAATAGGAACAAACATAAACTACGGAATGTCCAAAATAAGAGTGACAAACAGTAGCAAGAAGCAGAGCTTATTTGATTGATTATTTGACTCATTCTGCATGTGACCCAATTTTATATTTATTTATTTTTTATATATATTTTTTAATCAAATTAGATTATAATTTGATGCATGTTTCGTTAAAATCGATGGGAAATAATTGCGAGGTTTGTTCTCCCGGGATGCAAACGGACTACCCTGGACCAGGCGTTAAGGTAGGAACATTTTGACTTATTCACTATCAAAATAGGAACAAACATGAACTACGGAATGTCCAAAATAAGAGTGACAAACAGTAGCAAGAAGCAGAGCTTATTTGATTGATTTTTTGACTCATTCTGCATGTGACCCAATTTTATATTTATTTATTTTTTATATATATTTTTTAATCAAATTAGATTATAATTTGATGCAAGTTTCATTAAAATTGATGGGAAATAATTGCGGGGTTTGTTCTCCCGGGATGCAAACGGACTACTCTGGACCAGGTCGTGAAGGTAGGAACATTTTGACTTATTCACTATCAAAATAGGAACAAACATAAACTACGGAATGTCCAAAATAAGAGTGACAAACAGTAGCAAGAAGCAGAGCTTATTTGATTGATTATTTGACTCATTCTGCATGTGACCCAATTTTATATTTATGCAATTTTTATATATTTTTTAAATCAAATTAGATTATAATTTGATGCAAGTGTCGTTAAAATTGATGGGAAATAATCGCAGGGTTTGTTCTCCCGGGATGCAAACGGACTACTCTGGACCAGGCGTGAAGGTAGGAACATTTTGACTTATACACTATCAAAATAGGAACAAACATAAACTACGGAATGTCCAAAATAAGAGTGACAAACAGTAGCAAGAAGCAGAGCTTATTTGATTGATTATTTGACTCATTCTGCATGTGACCCAATTTTATATTTATTTATTTTTTATATATATTTTTTAATCAAATTAGATTATAATTTGATGCAAGTTTCATTAAAATTGATGGGAAATAATTGCGGGGTTTGTTCTCCCGGGATGCAAACGGACTACTCTGGACCAGGTCGTGAAGGTAGGAACATTTTGACTTATTCACTATCAAAATAGGAACAAACATAAACTACGGAATGTCCAAAATAAGAGTGACAAACAGTAGCAAGAAGCAGAGCTTATTTGATTGATTATTTGACTCATTCTGCATGTGACCCAATTTTATATTTATGCAATTTTTATATATTTTTTAAATCAAATTAGATTATAATTTGATGCAAGTGTCGTTAAAATTGATGGGAAATAATCGCAGGGTTTGTTCTCCCGGGATGCAAACGGACTACTCTGGACCAGGCGTGAAGGTAGGAACATTTTGACTTATACACTATCAAAATAGGAACAAACATAAACTACGGAATGTCCAAAATAAGAGTGACAAACAGTAGCAAGAAGCAGAGCTTATTTGATTGATTATTTGACTCATTCTGCATGTGACCCAATTTTATATTTATTTATTTTTTATATATATTTTTTAATCAAATTAGATTATAATTTGATGCAAGTTTCATTAAAATTGATGGGAAATAATTGCGGGGTTTGTTCTCCCGGGATGCAAACGGACTACTCTGGACCAGGTCGTGAAGGTAGGAACATTTTGACTTATTCACTATCAAAATAGGAACAAACATAAACTACGGAATGTCCAAAATAAGAGTGACAAACAGTAGCAAGAAGCAGAGCTTATTTGATTGATTATTTGACTCATTCTGCATGTGACCCAATTTTATATTTATTTATTTTTTATATATGTTTTTTAATCAAATTAGATTATAATTTGATGCAAGTTTCGTTAAAATTGATGGGAAATAATTGCGGGGTTTGTTCTCCCGGGATGCAAACAGACTACTCTGAACCAGGCGTGAAGGTAGGAACATTTTGACTTATTCACTATCAAAATAGGAACAAACATAAACTACTGAATGTCCAAAATAAGAGTGACAAACAGTAGCAAGAAGCAGAGCTTATTTGATTGATTATTTGACTCATTCTGCATGTGACCCAATTTTATATTTATTTATTTTTTATATATGTTTTTTAATCAAATTAGATTATAATTTGATGCAAGTTTCGTTAAAATCGATGGGATATAATTGCGGGGTTTGTTCTCCCGGGATGCAAACGGACTACTCTGGACCAGGCGTGAAGGTAGGAACATTTTGACTTATTCACTATCAAAATAGGAACAAACATAAACTACGGAATGTCCAAAATAAGAGTGACAAACAGTAGCAAGAAGCAGAGCTTATTTGATTGATTATTTGACTCATTCTGCATGTGACCCAATTTTATACTTATTTATTTTTTATATATATATTTTTAATCAAATTAGATTATAATTTGATGCAAGTTTCGTTAACATTGATGGGAAATAATTGCGGGGTTTG
>NC_084617.1:6839668-6865991 GCF_033978795.1 Nerophis ophidion | reverse complement strand
ATATACACACACACAACTATACATATATACATATATATATACATACATAGATACACACAGACACATTACATACACATATACATATATACATACAGTATATAATAATACATTTTCATATTGTAGCGTCCAGGAAGAGGTAGTGCTGCAAGGGATTCTGTGTATTTGTTCTGTTGTGTTACAGTGCGGATGTTCTCCCGAAGTTTTCTTGTCATTCTCATTTAGAGAGATAGATAGATAGATAGATAGATAGATAGATAGTACTTTATTGATTCCTTCAGGAGAGTTCCTTCAGGAAAATTTAAATTCCAGCAGCAGTGTACAGAGTTGAGGTCAATTTAAAGAAAAAAGTAAAAAGTAAATAATGGGGGTTTAAATGGAAACAAAATAGAGAAATATTACAAAAAGAATAAAAACAATGGGAATAACAATATAACAGTAAAATAAGAATATAACAAGACAAAGTAGGCAGTAGTGACCATGTTATGAAAACGTATTGCACTGTTAATGTTTTGCATCCCCTGTCATCCTAATACCCCCCGTCCCCCGTCCCAGAGAGGAGTTGTACTTTAGTGTTGGTTCACAGTGTGGCGCACATTTGTAACAGTCTTAAAGTTGTTTATACGGCCACCCTCAGTGTGACCTGTATGGCTGTTGACCAAGCTAGCATTGCATTAGCGTGTGTGTGTGTAAAAGCCACATAGTTCATGTGACTAGGCCGGCACGCTGTTTCTACGTCGGAAAAGCAGACGTGACGAAAGGTTTTAGAGGACGCTTGAGGCACGCCCCCAATATTGTTGTCCAGGTGGGAATCGGGAGAAATTTGGGAGAATGGTTGCCCCCTGTGATTTTCGTAAGGGGCACTGAAATTTGGGAGTCTCCTTGAAAAATCAGGGGGTGGGGGGGGTTAGCAAGTATGAGTATTAGCGGTGAATGCGGTGTTACAGCGACATCGCCGCTGTATAATACCGGCGTGCCAGCAACTTGTGGGTTGCAGGTTCGATTCCCGCTTCCGCCATCCTACTCACTGCCGTCGTGTCCTTGGGCAAGACACTTTACCCAACTGCTCCCAGTGCCACCCACACTGCTTTAAATGTCACTTAGATATTGGGTGTCGCTATGTAAAGCGCTTTGAGTCACTAGAGAAAAGCGCTATATAAATATAATTCACTTCACTACTCCTTAAAAGTTTCAATCAATCAATTATTTATTTTTTAGCCATTGCTCAACACAAAAAATAATGACAAAAAAAATCCATGTTATAATGAATTATTTTCAAAGCTCCAATTAGTTCAAATATTTAATTTTAAAATGTTTTATGTGTTAAATATTGCATATGTTGTGCAGTTGCCATATAAAAAAAAAAAATTGACAAAAGAGCATAAAACAAACAAAATGATGGTTAAAACGTAAAATCGACGGATATATCTGAAGTTGATCTCGTATTTTAAGTGTTGAAAGTAAAAAAAAAAAAAAAAACTATAAAAATGTAACACTTTCTGAGTGGGGCACCTTTTGGATTCCAAATATTCTTTGTGGTATTTTATTCATTTTTAACTGTGATTACTTAAAAATATAAAATAACTAAAATCAATGGTGTCCTGCATTATTGATCTTTTAGGGCTCTTATTACTAAATACTGCATATTTCAGTTTTACTAATTTATATCTCGGCTTGTAGAGTGGCCGTGCCAGCAACTTGAGGGTTGCAGGTTCGATTCCCGCTTGTGCCCTCCTAGTCACTGCCGTTGTGTCCTTGGGCAAGACACTTTACCCACCTGCTCCCAGTGTCACCCACACTGGCTTAAATGTAAGTTAGATATTGGGTTTCACTATGTAAAGCGCTTTGAGTCACTAGAGAAAAGCGCTATATAAATATAATTCACTTCAATTCACTTATTGCCTCAAGGGCCAGAGTTTGACAGCCATGATCTAGTGTTTGAATGTTGTCTGTCTATTTGTGTTGGCCCTGCGATGAGGTGGCGACTTGTCCAGGGTGTACCCCGCCTTCCGCCCGATTATAGCTGAGATAGGCGCCAGCGCCCCCCGCCACCCCAAAAGGGAATAAGCGGTAGGAAATGGATGGATGGATCCAACCATTTGACACACTTAATCATATATTTTTATTTAAGAAAATTAGAACAGTGTGGTCTAGAACTGGACTAGAAGCGACTGGACCAACAAACAAGTCACGACATTAGACTCACATTTGAACAGCCTCGGCGTGATGTGGTTAGAACATTTATTTACTGCAGGAAAACAAATTGCTCCCACGACTGTGGAAGACTGCAAATCGTTGGCAGCGGTCACTGCATTTTAGGACGTACAGCGAAGCCAGGTTTTTTTTAAATATTTTTTTTCTTCCTCGCCCCCCAACGCTCTTCCCTTAAAAATGGAGCCGAAAAAAGTGAGGACGCTTATGGGCCTGATCTACTAAAGCATTATGTTTGTGTTAAAACTAGGGGTGGGCAAATTAATGCGTTAATTACGCATTAACTCATCAATCTATTAACGCCGATAATTATTTTATCGCGCATTTGCATATGTTGTTTACATGCTTTTATTTTGTTAACGCCTTTTCTTAACAAGATGGCGTCAAGGGGCTCTTGGTAAAGATGGAACATTTGGGCAAAAATACCGGACAATTCTGCAAATTTCCTGGCTGGCTTACAGCGTGGTCACTCCGGGATCACTTACGACCGCCAGACAATTCTGGATGTGGATAGATCGGGCCGTTTTGGACTGAATGAGGCGTGCTTGCTAGCATGGGAATACTTTGCCGGCTACATCCAGCGGCCTGTGAAGCAGCGGAGTATATGTGTTGTCTGTCTATTTATGAATAATGAAGACCAGGAGTGTTGGCTGAGTTCTTAACGTTTGCTTTCAGAGCGTGCATATCACAACATACAAGATGCCGTCATGGCGACACAACCTAGCATGCTCCTCACTCCTGTTGCATGCTGGGTAGGGTAGTTCTTTTTTCCCCCTGGCTCATAACATCACAATATAGTACCATGTATATGATGCCTTCAGTTTATCAAAGCACCAAGCAAACAATCGGAAAATTCCCATCATATCAATTCCTAGATATGGTCATAATTATTTGAAGTGCACTACGCAGAATAAACACAACATTATTAATATTGCTACTACGGATAATTTGATCAAAAATTCCCTAAAACAGCCCACTACCTATAATATAGGTTTTTTAAACATAATAAAAAAATGTTTCTGCTGTTACCTCAGAAATTGCCTGTTCAGATGTTATGATTGTGGCTCAGAGATTTGTATGTAGATTATATTTATTTTCCATAACAAACAGGATAACTTAAATACCCTGGCAGTGGAAATAAGCTTAAATGTTTGTATTTACATTTTTGGAGTTGATTTTCATCAAATATGCTATTTAACTGCTACTGTTTAACAAGGACTGATTTAAATTGTGTTTGCACAACAAATGTTTTGGCGCTTTTGTTCATGTGGGAGAATATTCCAATAAAGGTGCACTACACACTACTTTTGAATTCATTATTGGGCTTTGCGTATACAATGCAGTTAATCGCGATTAATCGGGGAAATAGTGCGATTAACTTCGATTAAAATTTGTAATCGTTGCCCAGCCCTAATATATATATATATATATATATATATATATATATATATATACATATATATATATATATATATATATATATATATATATATATATATATATATATGTATATGTATATATATATGTATATGTATACATATTTATATATATATACATATATATACATATACATATATATATATATATATATATACATACATACATATACTAATAAATGTGTAGAACTTTCTTGAACTTCCTTCCTTTCCTGGGTAAATAAAGGTTTGAAAAATAAAATAAAACAATCCTGGCATTGCATAAGCACCCCTCACCTTCCCGAAATCGGGTAAAATCGCACAACAATGAAACGTTTTGTTGCAGAGTGGGGGGATTAGCCCATTTCACAAAGATTAACTGTATGACCTCTAGATTTATATGCAACTTTTAAAGCTGTTTTTTTCCAGTAAAACTTATTGTGCATGGAAAATATTTTACAAAACACGTTTTTTATACTACATCATATATATATATATTTTTTTTTTACCAACATCACCTTTCGAAGATCGCCAATAACCACAAACGTGTTCAATTATTACAGGTGCGTAAATCATTTCTGACACGGTACATCGCCTCACGTGGCCACACGCCAGAAAAAAAAAAAAAAAAAAAGTTGCGCACTTTGACCTTTCCCCCTTGTCGCAGAAGTAGCAAGTTTGTTTGAGATGTTATCAGGTGAACTTTGACCCCTTTTCAACATGAATCACGGCCCGTGGGTTGACAGAGCGTAAAACTTCAGCTTTGGGGAGCAAAAATATCTCCAACTGCTTGTTATCTCGCTGGGGTTTGTCATTTAAGAGGTTAATAACTCTTTAGCGCCGCCCTAGTGGCTCCCTGGAGCTTTTTCAAAAATGGAAAAAGATAGGAGGGGAACTATAACACAAATAATTGTTATAAAGCCCACTGTTTAATAAGTATATGCTTCACTAATGAGAGTATTTGGCCAGCGCCGTTTTGTCCCAGTAATTTTGGCGGTCCTTGAACGCACCGTGCTTTGTTTACATGTACAACTTTCTCCGGCGCCGTCACAGAAAGACGTGTTCAATGCCACTCCTCCTTTGTCTCATTTTGTCCACCAAATGTTTTATACTGTGCGTGAATGCACGAAGAAGACCCGGGACAATGCCGAGCACCCTCGTGGGATTTTGTTGAGGGAAATCCCGAGATTCCCGAATAGGCTGAACAGTTTGAAGTTGAAATGGTTGGAATCGGTTTAAGGTGGAACGTGTCAAAATCTGGAGAAGAAGAATAAGTTGGGAAATAATAAATAGATTCATTTTGGTGTAGATAACCATATCTGTGAATGCTTTGGAGTATTCACGCAATAATAAATAGATGAATTTTGGTGTAGAAAAATTGGAGCATTCACACAATAACACGTGTATGAATTCGGTGGCGCATTCACACAATAAATAGATAAATATTGGTGTAAAAAAACATATTTGTAAATGCTTTGTAGCATTCACACAATAATAAATAGAAGATTGTTGGTGTAGAAAACCATATGTTTAAATGCTTTGGAGCATTCACACAATATTAAATAGATACATGTTTGGTGTAGAAAACCATATGTTTAAATGCTTTGCAGCATTCACACAATAAATAGATTAATATTGGTGTAAAAAAACATATTTGTAAATGCTTTGTAGCATTCACACAATAATAAATAGAGGAATTTTGGTGTGGAAAACCATATGTGTGAATGCTTTGGAGCATTCACACAGTATTAAATAGATACATGTTTGGTGTAGAAAACCATATGTTTAAATGCTTTGGAGCATTCACACAATAAATAGATTAATATTGGTGTAAAAAAACATATTTGTAAATGCTTTGTAGCATTCACACAATAATAAATAGATGATTTTTGGTGTAGAAAACCATATGTGTGAATGCTTTGGAGCATTCACACAATAAATAGATTAATATTGGTGTAAAGAAAGATATTTGTAAAAACTTTGTAGCATTCACACAATAATAAAGAGATGATTTTTGGTGTAGAAAACCATATGTGGGAATGCTTTGGAGCATTCACACAATATTAAATAGATGATTTTTGGTGTAGAAAACCATATGTGTGAGTGCTTTGGAACATTCACACAATATTAAATAGATACATTTTTGGTGTAGAAAATCATATGCTTAAATGCTTTGGAGCATTCACACAATAAACAGATTAATATTGGTGTAAAAAAACATATTTGTAAATGCTTTGTAGCATTCACACAATAATAAATAGATGATTTTTTGGTGTAGAAAACCATATGTGTGAATGCTTTGGAACATTCACACAATATTAAATAGATACATTTTTGGTGTAGAAAACCATATGTTTAAATGCTTTGGAGCATTCACACAATACATAGATTAATATTGGTGTAAAAAAACATATTTGTAAATGCTTTGTAGCATTCACACAATAATAAATAGATGATTTTTTGGTGTAGAAAACCATATGTGTGAATGCTTTGGAGCATTCACACAATAAATAGATTAATATTGGTGTAAAGAAAGATATTTGTAAAAACTTCGTAGCATTCACACAATAATAAAGAGATGATTTTTGGTGTAGAAAACCATATGTGGGAATGCTTTGGAGCATTCACACAATATTAAATAGATGATTTTTGGTGTAGAAAACCATATGTGTGAATGCTTGGTAACATTCACACAATATTAAATAGATACATCTTTGGTGTAGAAAATCATATGTTTAAATGCTTTGGAGCATTCACACAATAAATAGATTAATATTGGTGTAAAAAAACATATTTGTAAATGCTTTGTAGCATTCACACAATAATAAATAGATGTTTTTGGTGTAGAAAACCATATGTGTGAATGCTTTGGAGCATTCACACAATAAATAGATTAATATTGGTGTAAAAAAACATATTTGTAAATGCTTCGTAGCATTCACACAATAATAAAGAGATGATTTTTGGTGTAGAAAACCATACGTGGGAATGCTTTGGAGCATTCACACAATATTAAATAGATGATTTTTGGTGTAGAAAACCATATGTGTGAATGCTTTGGAACATTCACACAATATTAAATAGATACATTTTTGGTGTAGAAAATCATATGTTTAAATGCTTTGGAGCATTCACACAATAATAAATAGATGATTTTTGGGTGTAGAAAACCATATGTGTGAATGCTTTGGAGCAATCACACAATAAATAGATTAATATTGGTGTAAAAAAACATATTTGTAAATGCTTCGTAGCATTCACACAATAATAAAGAGATTATTTTTGGTGTGAAAAACATATTTGTAAATGCTTCGTAGCATTCACACAATAATAAAGAGATGATTTTTGGTGTAGAAAACCATATGTGGGAATGCTTTGCAGCATTCACACAATAATAAATAGATTAATTTTGGTGTAGAAAACCATATGTGTGAATTCTTTTTGAGCATTCACATAATAATAACAATAAATAGATACATTTTGATGTAAAAAAAAAAACATATGTGTGAATGCTTTGGATCATTCACACAAAAATAATAATAATAATAAATAGATGAATTTTGGTGTGGAACATCATTTCACACAATGATAAATGGATTAATTTTGGTGTAGAAAATCATATGTGTGAATGTTTTGGAGCATTCACGCAGTAAAAACAATAAGTAGATGAATTTTGGTGTAGAAATTCATATCTGTGAATGATTTGGAGCATTCACACAATAATGACAATAATAAATAGATGCATTTTGTGTAGAAAACCATATGTGGGAATGCTTTGGCGCATACACAAAATAATAATAATAAATAGATGAATTTTGGTGTTGAAAAACCATGTGAATGCTCCAAAGCATTCACACAATAACATGAAGTTTATGTCTGATTAGACTCTAATCAGACATAAACTTCCTTTTATTGTGTGAATGCTTTGGAGCATTCACACATATTGTGTGTTGTCGATAATTCAATCACTCTAATCCAGGGGTCACCAACCTTTTTGAAAGCAAGAGCTACTTCTTGGGTACTGATTAATGCCAAGGGCTACCAGTTTGATACACACTTAAATAAATTGCCAGAAATAGCCAATTTGCTCAATTTACCTTTAATAAATAAATCTATATATATATAAAAAAAAATGGGTATTTCTGTCTGTCATTCTGTCGTACATTTTTTTCCTTTTACATAAAGTGTTTTGTAGTGAATAAATGATGAGAAAAACGCTTAATTGAACAGTTTAAAAGAGGAGAAAACACGAAAAAATTAAAATAAAATTTTGAAACATAGTTGATCTTCAATTTTGACTCTTTAAAATTTAAAATTCAACCCAAAAAAATTAATGGAAAAACTAGCTAATTCGAATCTTTTTGAAAAAAAAAAAAATAGTAATAATTTATGGAACATCATCAGTAATTTTTCCTGATTAAGATACATTTTAGAATTTTAATGACATCTTTAAAAAGGTTAAAATCCAATCTGCACTTTGTTAGAATATATAACAAATTGGACCAAGCTATATTTCTAACAAAGACAAATCATTATTTCTTCTAGAGTTTCCAGAACAAACCTTTTAAAAGATATTCAAAAGAATTTAAAATAAGATTTAAATTGGATTCTACAGATTTTCTAGATTTGCCCGAATATTTTAATCATAATAAGTTTGAAGAAATATTTCACAAATATTCTCCGTCAAAAAAAAACAGAAGCTAAACTAAATAATTAATTTAAAATGTATTTATTATTCTTTACAACAATAAAAAAAATAAAAAATACTTGAACATTGATCTAAATTGTCAGGAAAGAAGAGGAAGGAATTTAAAAGGTAAAAAGGTATATGTGTTTAAAAATCCTAAAATCATTTTTAAGGTTGTATTTTTTCTCTAAAATTGTTATAAGAAGCAAAGTAAAAAAAACAAATGAATTTATTTAAACCAGTGAAGACCAAGTCTTTAAAATATTTTCTTGTATTTTCTAATTCTATTTGAGTTTTGTCTCTCTTAGAATTAAAAATGTCAGGCAAAGCGAGACCAGCTCGCTAGTAAATGAATAAAATTCCAAAAATAGAGGCAGCTCACTGGTAAGTGCTGCTATTTGAGCTATTTTTAGAACAGGCCAGCGGGCGACTCATCTGGTCCTTACCTGTTCATTCATGCATTAGAATGATTGACAGTACACAATGCGTGTAATACACTTGTTCACCAGAAGATGGCAGCACACGCCAAGGCATCATGTTAGTAAAAGTTACATAGTGTAATAAATATAATATATATAAACACTCCAACGTGTTTCCCCCGCCGTTTACAAACATCTTACGACGTTTCTTTTCCTCAAAAAAAAGACAACTTTAAGATAAGCGGCTTAGGAAAGTGGACGTGGAGTGAACCGGAAGTGCGGGATCCAAAACAACAACACGAGTGTTCAAAGTGTCACGTTGCGCGCGCCGCTTGACCCACGGAGGACTTCTTAACTCCTTTTGAAAAAAAATACAAAACAATAAGTGGCTAAAAAAAAAAAAAAACAGGAAGAGGGAACGGGGGGGCTCAGCATGTGACCGCATAAGGACGCTCACATGGCCGCCGCGGTGATCCGCTTTTAGCCCCGCAGCCGAGCAGCCGAGCAGCGGAGAGCAGGCTTCCCACCCCCGCACTCATCATGGCGGACGGCGGGCAGAAAGTGGTGCTGATCACCGGCTGCTCCTCCGGCATCGGCCTGCGGATCGCCGTCACTCTGGCCAGGGATGAGAAGAAGCGTTACCATGGTAAACTTTTCTCTATTTACCCCCTTTTTTTTCCTCAGCGGGCTTCATGGGACACTACAGGTAAAAAGTACTAAAGTATTAGGTGGCGACTTGTCCAGGGTGTACCCCGCCTTCCGCCGATTGTAGCTGAGATAGGCACCAGCGCCCTGCGCGACCCCAAAAAGGGAATAAGCGGTAGAAAATGGATGGAAGTACTAAAGTATTAGGTGTGGTGAAATGACCCTCTGAGGGGTGAGGGGAGCAGTGAGCAGCAGCGGCGGCCACGCTCAAGAATCTTTTTTGGGTGATTCCAACCCTTGATGCTGAGTGCCAAGCAGGGAGGTAATGGGACTTCATTTCTATAGTCTTTGGTATGGTATTTTATAGAATTGACCATGAATTGATTAACGTGTTGAAAAACTTATCGGGGTGTTACCATTTAGTGGTCAATTGTACGGAATATGTACTGTACTGTGCAATCTACTAATAAAAGTATCAATCAATCAAAAGACTCGGCCAGGGTTTGAACTCACCACCTGCTAGAGATGCGCGGTTTGCGGTTTATCCGCGGATAAACCGCGGGTCGGGCGGGTGACATGACAAAAAAATACATTTTAATTAGATTCGGGCGGGTGGCGGTTGAACCATCCGGAAATATTTGATATACATGGTTCTGGGATCGGAATCCTTTCCCATTCAAAGAACCATTTAAGACCCGTGTCATAAGGCCAAGAAGACAGTAGGGCAGGGGTAGGGAACCTATGGCTCTAGAGCCAGATGTGGCTCTTTTGATGACTGCATTTGGCTCTCAGATCAATCTTAGCTGACATTGCTTAACACGATAATTATGAATAATTTCGCTGGTAATCACAGTGCTAAAAGTAACGTGCGGAATATAAAACATTCTCATGCATTTAAATCCATCCATCCGTTTCCTACCGCACCTGTTCAAGAAGTCGCATTAATGGTAAGAAGTATTTTATGTCACGATGGGGGGGGTCGCAGCTTGCTGCAGGGTCGTTCCCCCAGGAAGGCAGACGGACTACTCGGGACATGGCACTTAGGTACAAACATGATTTAATTTAAACTAAAAAAAAAGATACAAACAAAAATCGCTCACAGCGGAGGCACAACTTGGGCTAAGGAACAAAGCTAACGCATAAACAGACTATGAACATCAATCAAACAAATCTTACTTGGCATGGCATGAAGCACGGAACTATGGCAAGGCATGAAACAAGTCAGCACAGAGCAAGAAAAGATCACATTGACGCCAGGGCGACTGACTGGCAAAGACGAGCTTAAATACTGCCTCTGATTAGTGCTCGGGAAGCAGGTGAGCGGGCATTTTGTTCACCAGAGACAGGTGGACAAAATGAGTAACCAAGGAAACAAGGCAAGGGAGTGGAAAAAACAGGAACTTAAAGAGTCCAAAGGACAAACAGCAAAAACATGATCAACAGACATGACATTTGATTTATTATTGGTTAGCTTCAGAATAACAATGTTATTAAAAAGAATAAGAGACTTATTATACTGTAAAAATGTTGGTCTTACTTAAAAATGCACACATTTAGTTGTATTCAGTGTTAAAAAATGTGATATGGCTCTCATGGAAATACATTTTGAAATATTTGGCTTTCATGGCTCTCTCAGCCAAAAAGGTTCCTGACCCCTGCAGTAGGGGGACGCTATTATTCTCCTGAATGACTGCCGGCAGTCACCCAGATAATAAGTATTAGGGCGTGCTATGAAACCATTGGCTTTGTCGCCTTCTACAACATGTACGGTCTGCTTGTCAGTCCAGCATCATGTTGTGTGTGGCTTCCGCGGCAACACGCACACGACTGGGTGACACAGAGTACACTAATGGTTGTGATATAAACAATTGTAACACTCTTAGTAATATGCGCCACGCTGTGAAGACACACAATATAAGATTGACAAACACATTTCGGGAGAACATCCTCACAGGAACACAACATAAACACAACACGACAAATACCCAGAATCCTTTGTATCCGTGATGATTCCTGACTGTTTTATACACCCCGCTAGCAGCAAACCCCACCAGGTATTTCAGCGGGCGGGTACGGTTCTGATAAATTGTTGGTTCGGGTGGACGGCGGGTGGATGACGACTTTGGTGATGCGGTTGCGGATTATATAATTTCCTATCCGTGTCTCTCTGTAACAGGGTCAATTACGTCTTGTAAATAATTTATTTTCTAAAGTTTTATTATTGTTATAATTACACAAAATATGTAAGTTACATGTAAATACCTGAATATTGTTTGATGTTTTGTCAATGTGGAACCATTGTCTCATTGTCCCTCCTACTGCAATAATTACTGTGACACCTGTCTTTTTATATGCGTTAGACACGCCCTCCAACTTCCCTTTTTGTCTACGATAACGGGAGAGGGGCTCGACAATGGCACAAAGTTTTGATGACGATTGTATTCTGTTTTATCAGTAAAGTGCAGTGGAGAAACCCATTGTGTCGGTCGTCTTCCATAAAAAACACACAACGCAGAGGAAAAGACCACCGGTTACATCTCTACCACCTGCCAATCTCAGGGTGGACTTAAAGTAGCAATGAGAGTCACACACATACTGGGTGTGGTGAAATGACCCTCTGTATTAGACCCATCCCCCGGGAGGTGAGGGGAGCAGTGAGCAGCAGCTGCGGCCGCGCTCAAGAATCTTTTTTGGGTGATTCCAACCCTTGACGCTGAGTGCCAAGCAGGGAGGTAATGGGACTTCATTTCTATAGTCTTTGGTATGGTATTTTATAGAATTGACCATGAATTGATTAACGTGTTGAAAAACTTATCGGGGTGTTAGCAATTAGTGGTCAATTGTACGGAATATGTACTGTACTGTGAAATCTACTAATAAAACTACTCGGCCAGGGTTTGAACTCACCACCTGCTAGAGATCCACGGTTTGCGGTTTCATCCGCGGAGTCCGCGGATAAACCGCGGGTCGGGCGGGTGACATGACGAAAAAATAGATTTTGATTAGATTCGGGCGGGTGGCGGTTGAACCATCCGGAAATATTTAATATACATGGTTCTGGGATCGTTATCCTTTGCCATTCAAAGAACTATTTAAGACCCGTGTCATAAGGCGAAGAAGACAGTAGGGGACGCTATTATTCTCTAGGTTGACCGCCGGCAGTCACCCAGATAATAAGTATTAGGGCGTGCTATGAAGCCATTGGCTTTGTCGCCTATTACAACATGTTGTGATATAAACAATTTTAACACTCTTAGTAATATGCGCCACGCTGTGAAGCCACACCAATTAAGAACGACAAACACATTTCGGGAGAACATCCTCACAGTAACACAACATAAACGCAACACAACAAATACCCAGAATCCTTTGTATCCGTGATAATTCCTGACTGTTTTATACACCCCGCTAGCAGCAAACCCCACCAATGTATTTCAGCGGGCGTTTAGCGGGCGGGTACGGTTCTGATAAATTGTTGGTTCGGGTGGACGGCGGGTGGATGACGACTTTGGTGATGCGGTTGCGGATGATACAATTGCCTATCCGTGCATCTCTACCACCTGCCAATCTCAGGGCGGACTTAAAGTAGCAATGATAGTCACACACACATACTGGGTGTGGTGAAATGACCCTCTGTATTCGACCCATCCCCTTCTCCACCCCCTGGGGGGTGAGGGGAGCAGTGAGCAGCAGCGGCGGCCGCGCCCGGGAATATTTTTTGGTGATTCCAACCCTTGATGCTGAGTGCCAAGCAGGGAGGTAATGGGACCCATTTTTATAGTCCTTGGTATGACTCGGTCGGGGTTTGAACTCACGACCTGCCGATCTCAGGGCGGACTTAAAGGCCTACTGAAAGCCACTACTAGCGACCACGCAGTCTGATAGTTTATATATCAATGAAGAAATATTAACATTGCAACACATGCCAATACGGCCTTTTTAGTTTACTAAATTGCAATTTTAAATTCCACGCAAAGTATCCTGTTGACAACGTCGGTATGATGACGTGTGCGCGTGACGTCTCGGATTGTAGCAGACATTTTGTTCCAGCCTGATCCCAGCTATAAGTCGTCTGCTTTAATCGCATAATTACACAGTATTCGGGACATCTGTGTTGCTGAATCTTTTGCAATTTGTTCAATTAATAATGGAGACGTCAAAGAAGAAAGATGTAGGTGGGAAGCGGTGTATTGCGGCTGCCTTTAGCAACACAAACACAGTTTGCATTCCCGAAGGTGAAGCTTTACTATGGAACAGAGCGGTCAAGCAAACATGGTTCTCTACTACATGTCAACCAGCAGGTTTCGGTGAGAAAATTGTGGTAATAAGTCAGCTCTTACCGTAGACATGAGCGGAGAGCTTGCGTCGTTCCTCCTGCACCTGTCAAAGAAGCAGCTGCGACTCTCTTGCCTCCTCCGACCGGCCGCCCCCGAACGTGGGATCCTTCCACCGTCGGGGAGGGGGGGAAAAAATGCTCAGCCTGGCCCCAACGGCTGCCTTCGTTTTGCCTTGTCGAGAAACGTGGCTTCCCTCAGAGACACTGGCAGTCACCACACTCGTCGCCACACCCCTCCAACTTTCAGGTACCATATAATCTCACTAAAACACTAGTAACACAATAAACGGATAAGAGATTTTCCAGAATTATCCTAGTAAATGTGTCTAATAACATCTGAATCGCTCCCACTGTATAGTATTTTTTTTTATAGTCCTTCACTCTCACTTTCCTCATCCACGAATCTTTCATTCTCGCTCAAATTAATGGGAAAATCGTCGCTTTCTCGGTCCGAATCGCTCTTGCTGCTGGTGGCCATGATTGTAAACAATGTGAGATGTTCTTATTTAAACGGGGATAGCAGGTCCATTCTATGTGTCATACTTGATCATTTCACAATATTGCCATATTTTTGCTGAAAGGATTTAGTAGAGAACATCCACGATAAAGTTCGCAACTTTTGGTCGCTAATAAAAAAGCCTTGCCTGTACAGGAAGTAGCAGACGATGTGTGTGTGACATCACGGGTTGTGGAGCTCCTCACATCTGAACATTGTTTACAATCATGGCCACCAGCAGCGAGAGCGATTCGGACCGAGAAAGCGACGATTTCCAAATTAATTTGAGCGAGGATGAAAGATTCATGGATGAGAAAAGTGAGAGTGAAGGACTAGAAGAAAAAAAAAAAGACGAGGGCAGTCGGAGCGATTCAGATGTTATTGGAGACATTTACTAGGATAATTCTGGAAAATCCCTCATCTACTTATTGTGTTACTAGTGTTTTAGTGAGATTATATAGTCATACCTGAAAGTCAGAGGGGTGTGGTGACCACCAGTGTCTCTGAGGGAAGCCACGGAGGAGCCAAGAAAGTCGCGGCTGCCTCTTTGACAGCTGCAGGAGGAACGACATGTCTACGGTAAGAGCCGACTTATTACCACAATTTTCTCACCGAAACCTGCCGGTTGACATGTGGTAGAGAAACATGTTCGCTTGACCGCTCTGTTCCATATTCAATCAATCAATGTTTATTTATATAGCCCCAAATCACAAATGTCTCAAAGGACTGCACAAATCATTACGACTACAACATCCTCGGAAGAACCCACAAAAGGGCAAGGAAAACTCACACCCAGTGGGCAGGGAGAATTCACATCCAGTGGGACGCCAGTGACAATGCTGACTATGAGAAACCTTGGAGAGGACCTCAGATGTGGGCAACCCCCCCCCCTCTCGGGGACCGAAAGCAATGGATGTCGAGCGGGTCTAACATGATACTGTGAAAGTTCAATCCATAGTGGCTCCAAGACAGCAGCGAGAGTCCCGTCCACAGGAAACCATCTCAAGCGGATCAGCAGCGTAGAGATGTCCCCAACCGATACAGGCGAGCAGTCCATCCTGGGTCCCGACGAGCGGTCCATCCTGGGTCTCGACTCTGGACAGCCAGTACTTCATCCATGGTTATCGGACCGGACCCCCTCCACAAGGGAGGGGGGGACATAGGAGAAAGAAAAGAAGCGGCAGATCAACTGGTCTAAAAAGGAGGTCTATTTAAAGGCTAGAGTATACAGATGAGTTTTAAGGTGAGACTTAAATGCTTCTACTGAGGTAGCATCTCGAAGCTTCACAACAAACAAAGACACACCGGCTGTGTTTGTGTTGCAATACACCGCTTTCCACCAACAGCATTCTTCTTTGACGTCTCCATTATTAATTGAACAAATTGCAAAAGATTCATCAACACAGATGTCCAGAATAATGTGTAATTACGCGATAAAAACAGACTACTTTCAGCCGTGATCGGTGCTGGGAGAACATGTCCCACTGGTGACGTCATCATTCCGTGACGTTTTCAACAGGATACTTCGCGGGAAATTTAAAATTGTAATTTAGTAAACTAAAGCGGCCGTATTGGCATGTGTTGCAATGTTAATATTTCGTCATTGATATATAAACTATCAGACCGCGTGGTGGCTAGTAGTGGGTCTCAGTAGGACTTTAATGAAGAGATGTCAAGTTCGAACGCTTGACACCTCACCTCCAAAGTCAACAGGGACTCGCCCGCCGCCGCCTCCCCTCAAGTCTCCAAAGGAGAGGAGGGTGTCCCTGCACCTCCAGCTTGTACATGTCCCCAACTTTGTCCCCCGCTCCCTCTTTCAGCAGCGGCTCAAGGGCCCGGGCACGGCGGGTCCATTAGACACGCCACTAAACCGGTCCGCGCACAATGGGCCCCGATAAAAAGCGGGTCTTTGTGCCTGGAGAAGTCACTTGAAGGAGAAGTGACAAGACTCCTTTTATCACGTAAAAGTGGTCTTTCTCATGATAATCCAACCAGGAGACGGGGGCCTGATCCTCGACCCAGGAAAGGGACGTCAGTACAGTCAGATTTGGCGGTTAAAGTTGGACCCCCCGGCGGCAATTCAAAGAAATACGGTAGTCATGAAAATAAAGAAAACACATCAATGGTACTTTTACTTTTTTTACTTTAAGACAGACTTAGGCAAAAAAAGGCCACATACGGCCCGTTAAGGTTTTCAGTCTGAACCGCCGGACGTTCTACATCGTTTTATAAACATAAATAACATTGTAGATTGTCCCTGAAGGCATCAAAACTATGAATGAACACATGTGGAGTTATGTACTTCTCACAAAAAAAGGTGAAATAACTGAAAACATGTTTTATATTCTATCCATCCATCCATCCATCCATCATCTTCCGCTTATCCGAGGTCGGGTCGCGGGGGCAACAGCCTAAGCAGGGAAACTCAGACTTCCCTCTCCCCAGCCACTTCGTCTAGCTCTTCCCGGGGGATCCCGAGGCGTTCCCAGGCCAGCCGGGAGACATAGTCTTCCCAACGTGTCCTGGGTCTTCCCCGTGGCCTCCTACCGGTTGGACGTGCCCTAAACACCTCCCTAGGGAGGCGTTCGGGTGGCATCCTGACCAGATGCCCGAACCACCTCATCTGGCTCCTCTCAATGTGAAGGAGCAGCGGCTTTACTTTGAGTTCCTCCCGGATGGCAGAGCTTCTCGCCCTATCTCTAAGGGAGAGACCCAAACTCATTTCGGCCGCTTGTACCCGTGATCTTATCCTTTCGGTCATGACCCAAAGCTCATGACCATAGGTGAGGATGGGAACGTAGATCGACCGGTAAATTGAGAGCTTTGCCTTCCGGCTCAGCTCCTTCTTCACCACAACGGATCGGTACAACGTCCGCATTACTGAAAACGCCGCACCGATCCGCCTGTCGATCTCACGATCCACTCTTCCCTCACTCGTGAACAAGACTCCTAGGTACTTGAACTCCTCCACTTGGGGCAGGGTCTCCTCCCCAACCCGGAGATGGCACTCCACCCTTTTCCGGGCGAGAACCATGGACTCGGACTTGGAGGTGCTGATTCTCATTCCGGTCGCTTCACACTCGGCTGCGAACCGATCCAGCGAGAGCTGAAGATCCCGGTCAGATGAAGCCATCAGGACCACATCCGCAAAAAGCAGAGACCTAATCCTGCGGTCACCAAACCGGATCCCCTCAACGCCTTGACTGCGCCTAGAAATTCTGTCCATAAAAGTTATGAACAGAATCGGTGACAAAGGACAGCCTTGGCGGAGTCCAACCCTCACTGGAAACGTGTTTGACTTACTGCCGGCAATGCGGACCAAGTTCTGGCACTGATCATACAGGGAGCGGACCGCCACAATAAGACAGTCCGATACCCCAGACTCTCTGAGAACTCCCCACAGGACTTCCCGAGGGACACGGTCGAATGCCTTCTCCAAGTCCACAAAGCACATGTAGACTGGTTGGGCAAACTCCCATGCACCCTCAAGAACCCTGCCGAGAGTACAGAGCTGGTCCACAGTTCCACGACCAGGACGAAAACCACACTGTTCCTCCTGTTTTATATTCTAGTTTCTTCCAAATAGCCACCCTTGGCTGTGATGACTCTTTTGCACTTGAAGCTCATCGATGAGCTTCAAGCACACCTGTGAAGTGAAAACCCTTTTGAAGTCCATGGAGAGAATGCCAAGCGTGTACAAAGCAGTAATCGGAGCAAAGGGTGGCTATTTTGAAGAAAACAGGACATAAATCATGTTTTCAGTTATTTCATCTTTTTTTTGTGAAGTACATAACTCCACATGTGTTTTTTCATAGTTTTGATGTGACTATCTACAATGTAAATAGTCATGAAACTAAAAACAATAATCATAAAATCGATTCAGGTAGCTTAAAAAAAGAATTCCATAACAAAGTACTTCTTGTAACTAATATCTTTTACAAATCCCGTTTCCATATGAGTTGGGAAATTGTGTTAGATGTAAATATAAACAGAATACAATTATTTGCAAATCATTTTCAACACATATTCAACATATTTGATGTTCAAACTCATAAACTTTACATATTTTTTTGGCAAATAATAATTAACTTAGAATTTCATGGCTGCAACACGTGCCAAAGTAGTTGGGAAAGGGCATGTTCACCACTGTGTTACATCACCTTTTATTTTAACAACACTCAATAAACGTTTGGGAACTGAGGAAACTAATTGTTGAAGCTTTGAAAGTGGAATTATTTCCCGTTCTTGTTTTATGTAGAGCTTCAGTCCTTCAACAGTCCAGGGTCTCCGCTTTCCTATTTTACGCTTCATAATGTGCCACACATTTTCCATGGGAGACAGGTCTGGACTGCAGGCGGGCCAGGAAAGTACCCGCACTCTTTTTTTACGAAGCCACGCTGTTGTAACACGTGCTGAATGTGGCTTGGCATTGTCTTGCTGAAATAAGCAGGGGCGTCCATGAAAAAGACGGCGCTTAGATGGCAGCATATGTTGTTCCAAAACCTGTATGTGCCTTTCAGCATTAATGGTGCCTTCACAGATGTTTAAGTTACCCATGCCTTGGCACTAATGCACCCCCATACCATCACAGATGCTGGCTTTTCAACTTTGCGTCGATAACAGTCTGGATGGTTCGCTTCCCCTTTGGTCCGGATGACAGTCCGGGGTCTCCGCTGTCGTATTTTACGCTTCATAATGCGCCACACATTTTCCATGGGAGACAGGTTTGGATTGCAGACGGGCCAGGAAAGTACCCGCACTCTTTTACTACGAAACCACGCTGTTGCAACACGTGGCTTGGCATTGACTTGCTGAAATAAGCAGGGGCGTCCATGATAACGTTGCTTGGACGACAACATATGTTGCTCCAAAACCTGTATGGACCATTCAGCATTAATGGTGCCTTCACAGATGTGTAAGTTACCCATGCCTTGGGCACTAATACACCCCCATACCATCACACATGCTGGCTTTTCAACTTTGCGCCTATAACAATCCGGATGGTTATTTCCCTCTTTGTTCCGGAGGACACCACGTCCACAGTTTCCAAATATAATTTGAAACGTGGACTCGTCAGACCACAGAAAACTTTTTCACTTTGCATCAGTCCATCTTAGATGAGCTCGGGCCAAGCGAAGCCGGCGGCGTTTCCGGGTGTTGTTGATAAATGGGTTTCGCTTTGCATAGTAGAGTTTTAACTTGCACTTACAGATGTAGCTACCAACTGTTGTTACTGACAGTGGTTTAATGAAGTGTTCCTGAGCCCCTGTGGTGATATCCTTTACACACCGATGTCGGTTTTTCACGCAGTCTATAATATTGTCGCTTACATGCAGTGATTTATCCAAATTCTCTGAACCTTTTGATGATTTTACGGACCGTAGATGGTAAAATCCCTAAATTCCTTGCAATAGCTCGTTGAGAAATGTTCTAAAACTGTTCGACAATTTGCTAACAAAGTGGTGACCCTCGCCCCATCCTTGTTTGTGAATTACTTAGCATTTCATGGAAGCTGCTTTCATACCGGCTTCACGGTGGCAGAGGGGTTAGTGCATCTGCCTCACAATACGAAGGTCCTGCAGTCCTGGGTTCAAATCCAGGCTCGGGATCTTTCTGTGTGGAGTTTGCATGTTCTCCCCGTGAATGCGTGGGTTCCCTCCGGGTACTCCGGCTTCCTCCCACTTCCAAAGACATGCACCTGGGGATAGGTTGATTGGCAACAGGCCAGGCATCTATTTGTGGTGGTGTGGTCGGGGGGGTTGGAATAGAATTACAACACTTGATGTACATATTTATATACATATTTATATAATATTTACAAATTTAGTCCTGGGTTCAAATCCAGGCTCGGGATCTTTCTGTGTGGAGTTTGCATGTTCTCCCCGTGAGTGCGTGGGTTCCCTCCGGGTACTCCGGCTTCCTCCCACTTCCAAAGACATGCACCTGGGGATAGGTTGATTGGCAACACTAAATTGGCCCTAGTGTGTGAATGTTGTCTGTCTATCTGTGTTGGCCCTGCGATGAGGTGGCGACTTGTCCAGGGTGTACGCCGCCTTCCGCCCGATTGTAGCTGAGATAGGCGCCAGCGCCCCCCGCGACCCCGAAAGGGAATAAGCGGTAGAAAATGGATGGATGGATGCTTTCATACCCAATCATGGCACCCACCTGTTCCCAATTAGCCTGCACACCTGTGGGATGTTCCAAATAAGTGTTTGCTGAGCATTACTCAACAATATCAGTATTCATTGCCACCTTTCCCAACTTCTTTGTCAGGTGTTGCTGGCATCAAATTCTAAAGCTAATTAAAAAATGTTTATCAGTTTGAACATCAAATATGTTGTCTTTGTAGCATATTCAACTGAATATGGGTTGAAAATGATTCGCAAATCATTGTATTCTGTTTATATTTACATCAAACGCAATTTCCCAACTCATATGGAAACGGGGTTTGTAGTAGCTAAGGTGGATTTCTTAAAAACAGCAACATTTTCTAAGGAATTATAATTGCTAGTTAAATACCCAGTCAGCAGGTCATGGATAATACTGTATATAATTACATTCAACCAAAAATGCTGCTACAGTAAGATTATCAATAATTGTATATTTGGAGCACCGCAAACCCCACGGTTCCCTTAGGTGCCCTTTTTTTTTAAACCCGCGATCAGGGAAGGTGACCCGATCTTTTCTTAAGACGCTTCAGGAGAAGCAGATTAAATATTGCATTAGTCGCCAAGCGCGAAGAAGCAGAGGCCCTAAGTGTTGTGTATGGAACGCTCTGTGGTTCCTTCAAGAATGTTCAGGCCGACCCAACAGTAACTCGGAGAGAACAATGGCTCTCTTGTTCGCTCCTTAGCCCAAACTTGCGTTTTCTTTTGCAGACTTGCAAATGGTCGGCGCTTTGTGTGTCATCTGTGGCGCCCAACACATTTGAGGACTTGCAGGGTCTGCACGTCGCTATCGTGTAGCACACATAGCACGGCACTCTCCCTGGACGCCTAAATATAGGACCCCCCTTCCCCCGTCTGTGGGGGGGTGAATGTAAAATGTCAATACATTTAGGACTGAAAGAAGCTTCATATCAAATTGTACCACAAACGTATTCCTAGCCCCTTCCTGCTTTGGCTCTGATAAAAATATAATGGGGGGCTTCACGGGGGGTTAGTGCAGGGGTGCCCATTACGTCGATCGCGAGGTGTCAAGCGTTCGAACTTGACATCTCTTCATTAAAGGCCTACTGAGACCCACTACTAGCGACCACGCAGTCTGATAGTTTATATATCAATGATGAAATATTAACATTGCAACACATGCCAATACGGCCGCTTTAGTTTACTAAATTACAATTTTAAATTTCCCGCCAAGTATCCTGTTGAAAACGTCGCGGAATGATGACGTCACCAGTGGGACATGTTCTCCCAGCACCGATCACGGCTGAAAGTAGTCTGTTTTTATCGCGTGATTACACATTATTCTGGACATCTGTGTTGATGAATCTTTTGCAATTTGTTCAATTAATAATGGAGACGTCAAAGAAGAATGCTGTTGGTGGAAAGCGGTGTATTGCAACACAAACACAGCCGGTGTGTCTTTGTTTGTTGTGAAGCTTTAATATGCAACAGAGCGGTCAAGCGAACATGGTTCTCTACCACATGTCAACCGTCAGGTTTCGGTGAGTAAATTGTGGTAATAAGTCGGCTCTTACCGTAGACATGAGCGGAGCTCGTGTCGTTCCTCCTGCAGCTGTCAAAGAGGCAACTGCGACTTTCTTGGCTCCTCCAAGGCTTCCCTCAGAGATACTGGTGGTCACCACACCACTCCGACTTTCACGTATGACCATATAATCTCACTAAAACACTAGTAACCCAATAAGCAGATAAGGGATTTTCCAGAATTATCCTAGTAAATGTGTCCAATAACATCTGAATCGCTCCCACTGCCCTCGTCTTTTTTTTTCTTCCAGTCCTTTACTCTCACTTTCCTCATCCACGAATCTTTCATCCTCGCTCAAATTAATTTGGAAATCGTCGCTTTCTCGGTCCGAATCGCTCTCGCTGCTGGTGGCCAAGATCATAAACAATGTTCAGATGTGAGGAGCCCTACAATCCGTGACGTCACGCGCACATCGTCTGCTACTTCCGGTACAGGCAAGGCTTTTTTATTTGCGACCAAAAGTTGCGAACTTTATCGTGGATGTTCTCTACTAAATCCTTTCAGGAAAAATATGGCAATATCGTGAAATGATCAAGTATGACACATAGAATGGACCTGCTATCCCCGTTTAAATAAGAAAATCTCACATTGTTTACAATCATGGCCACCAGCAGCAAGGTGGCCAGGGGGGGGGTGTGTCAGTCGATCTCCAGCCAGATTTAAAAAAAAAATAGACCTAAAAATGAGTGATCATCAATCTTCACCAAGACGTCACTTAAATGACATTCACGGTACCGGAGGGTCTTGTGAGATGACGCTGGCTGCTGCAAGATCATTATTATGAAAATATGACCGAGAGGAAGGCGAGAAACACTTTTTATTTCAACAGACTCTCGCGCCGTACCTTCCGTCAAAACTCTAAAGGCCGACTGCACATTTCCTATCTTCACAATAAAAGCCCTGCTTCATGCTGCCTGCACTAACTAAATACAGAATCTCGGAAAACTGGCGTGCACAAGCGATCCCTCAGAAAGCTGGCGTGCACATCACTTGTGCACGCCAGCTTTCCGGGACTCTTATTTTGTTAGCGCAGGCAGCATGAAGCAGGGCTTTTATTGTGAAGATAGGAAATGTGCAGTCGGCCTTTAGAGTTTTGACGGAAGGTACGGCGCGAGAGTCTGTTGAAATAAAAAGTGTTTCTCGCCTTCCTCTCTGTCATTTTTTCATAATAATGAACTGGCAGCAGCCAGCGTCATCTCACAAGACCCTCGGGTGCCGTGAATGTCAATCAAGCAAGCTACGGAATTTGCCGCCCATGTTTTTCTTGTAAAGTGTATGGAAGCTGGATGAATTAGATGCCAAAAAACCAACCACTTTCATGTGGTATTGTACAGAAAGGACAACTTTTTTTCTCCTCCATTTGAAAATGTGGGCGTTATCATCATTACTGTCTGATTCCAATCAATGCAAGTCATCAGAATCAGGTAATACACCAACTTATATTCTTGTCTTTGTGAAAGAAAGACATCTATATGTGTTACACATGCTTGTATTATCATTAAACACATTTAACTTGTTTACAAAAATGTCTCTTTCATAAATAAATAAATATAAATGATATATATAAATGAGGTAGATCCCCTCGAGTTGGTCAATTGAAAAGTAGCTCGCCTGCAGAAAAAGTGTGGGCACCCCTGGGTTAGTGCGTCTGCCTCACAATACGTAGGTCCTACAGTCCTGGGTTCAAATCCAGGCTCGGGATCTTTCTGTGTGGAGTTTGCATGTTCTCCCCGTGAATGCGTGGGTTCCCTCCGGGTACTCCGGCTTCCTCCCACTTCCAAAGACATGCACCTGGGGATAGGTTGATTGGCAACACTAAAATGGTCCCTAGTTTGTGAATGTTGTCTGTCTATCTGTGTTGGCCCTGCGACGAGTTGGCGACTTGTCCAGGGTGTACCCTGCCTTCCGCCCGATTGTAGCTGAGATAGACCCCAAAAAAGGGAATAAGCGGTAGAAATGGATGGATGGATGGAAAAATATAATGGTCAATTTTCCCTGTATTTTTTTTTTTCACTGCCCCCTGTGTTCAGTTCAGTTCTAGCAGGGTTACCCACACTTTCATTTATTTGTGGCGGCCCGCCATGAAAGAATTACGGCCGACACAAATAAAAAAAAAAAAATTAAAATTAAAACGTATTTATTTTATTTTTAATTTTTTTCCGGCTTTTAACTCGCTCGACCGCTCATAATAACAATGGGACTCTGTGCATAGAGCTTGTAGTTACATATTATATCCATCCATCCATTTTCTACCGCTTATTCCCTTTTCGGGGTGGCGGGGGGCGCTGGCGCCTATCTCAGCTACAATCGGGCGGAAGGCGGGGTACACCCTGGACAAGTCGCCACCTCATCGCAGGGCCAACACAGATAGACAGACAACATTCACACACTAGGGACCATTTAGTGTTGCCAATCAACCTATCCCCAGGTGCATGTCTTTGGAAGTGGGAGGGGCCTATCCCCAGGTGCATGTCTTTGGAAGTGGGAGGGGCCTATCCCCAGGTGCATGTCTTTGGAAGTGGGAGGGGCCTGTCCCCATGTGCATGTCTTTGGAGGTGGGAGGGGCCTATCCCCATGTGCATGTCTTTGGAAGTGGGAGGGGCCTATCCCCAGGTGCATGTCTTTGGAAGTGGGAGGGGTCTATCCCCAGGTGCATGTCTTTGGAGGTGGGAGGGGCCTATCCCCAGGTGCATGTCTTTGGAAGTGGGAGGAAGCCGGAGTACCCGGAGGGAACCCACGCACTCACGGGGAGAACATGCAAACTCCACACAGAAAGATCCCGAGCCTGGATTTGAACCCAGGACTAAATTTGAAAATATTATATAAATATGTATATAAATATGTACATAAAGTGTTGTAATTCAATTCCAACTCCGCATTCTCCCCCCCCACCACCGGACCACACCACCACAAATAGATGCCTGGCCTGTGGGAAAAACTGTCCGGTTTTTGCATACAATGGAATGGAATGAATCACACATTTTTAGTTGTTTCATTGCAGCACGTCCGAAAAGAAGTAGGAAGAAGCAGAGCTTATTTAATCCCACCCCTTTTCATACCATAGCAATTGTATCCCATTTCCTTGTTCTCTGTAACAGAACAGTGAATAAATTAATAATAAATAAAACATAGATGAGGTGGCGACTTGTCCAAGGTGTAACCCACCTTCCGCCCGAATACAGCTGAGATAGGCTCCAGCACCCCCCGAAACCCTGAAAGGGACAAGCGGTACAAAAATGGATGGATGGATAATATACCATAGTAAGCATGAAAATACAAACCCCGTTTCCATATGAGTTGGGAAATTGCGTTCGATGTAAATATAAACAGAATACAATGATTTGCAAATCCTTTTCAACCCATATTCAGTTGAATATGCTACAAAGACAACATATTTGATGTTCAAACTCATAAACTTTATATTTTTTTGGCAAATAATAATTAACTTAGAATTTCACGGCTGCAACACGTGCCAAAGTAGTTGGGAAAGGGCATGTTCACCACTGTGTTACATCACCTTTTCTTTTAACAACACTCAATAAACGTTTGGGAACTGAGGAAAGTAATTGTTGAAGCTTTGAAAGTGGAATTCTTTCCCATTCTTGTTTTATGTAGAGCTTCAGTCCTTCAACAGTCCGGGGTCTCCGCTGTCGTATTTTACGCTTCATAATGCGCCACATATTGTCCACGAGGGACAGGTCTGGACTACAGGCGGGCCAGGAAAGTACCCGCACTCTTTTACTACGAAGCCACACTGTTGTAACCCTTGGCTTGGCATTGTTTTGCTGAAATAAGCAGGGGCGTCCATGATAACGTTGCTTGGATGACAACATATGTTACTCCAAAACCTGTATGTACCTTTCAGCATTAATGGTGCCTTCACAGATGTGTAAGTTACCCATGCCTTGGGCACTAATACACCCCCATACCATCACACATGCTGGCTTTTCAACTTTGTGCCTATAACAATCAGAATGGTTATTTTCCTCTTTGTTCCGGAGGACACCACGTCCACAGTTTCCAAATATAATTTGAAATGTGGACTCGTCAGACCACTTTTTCACTTTGCATCAGTCCATCTTAGATGAGCTCGGGCCCAGCGAAGCCGGCATCGTTGCTGGGTGTTGTTGATATAAATGGCTTTCGCTTTGCATAGTAGAGTTTTAACTTGCACTTACAGATGTAGCGACCAACTGTAGTTACTGACAGTGGTTTTATGAAGTCTTCCTGAGCCCGTGTGGTTATATCCTTTACACACTGATGTCGGTTTTTGATGCAGTACCGCCTGAGCAGTTTTTGGGAAGCTGTTTTTATACCCAATCATGGCACCCACCTGTTCCCAATTAGCCTGCACACCTGTGGGATGTTCCAAATAAGTGTTTGATGAGCATGCCTCAACTTTATCAG
>NC_084617.1:6789668-6834668 GCF_033978795.1 Nerophis ophidion | reverse complement strand
CGCTGCTTGCAGCTTTAATTAGGGTCCGCAGGCCCATGGCAAAGGACTCCACAAGAGTCCTTTGCCATGAGCTGTAATTTGACCCCTTTAAAATGCTTCAAAGTGCAAGTTAAAGCTCTACTATACAAAGCGAAAGCCGTTTATCAACAACATCCAGAAACGGCGATCTGTAATTTGACCCCCTTACCATGCTTTAAAACTCACCAAATTTTACACACACACCAGGACTGGCGAAAATTGCCATCTGATTAAAAACAAGACCCTAAACATCAAAATTGCGCTCTAGCGCCCCCCTAGGAAAAAACCCAGACAAAACTGCTTGTAACTTCTGTTAGAAATGTCGTAGAGACATAAAATACAAACCTCTATGTTGGTCTGACTTAGACTAGGGTTTGAGTAGCGGCGGCAGCAGCCAAAGGCGGACCCGACCAACGCTGCTTGCAGCTTTAATTAGGGTCCGCAGGCCCATGGCAAAGGACTCTTGTGGAGTCCTTTGCCATGAGCTGTAATTTGACCCCTTTAAAATGCTTCAAAGTGCAAGTTAAAGCTCTACTATACAAAGCGAAAGCCATTTATCAACAACATCCAGAAACGCCGATCTGTAATTTGACCCCCTTACCATGCTTTAAAACTCACCAAATTTTACACACACACCAGGACCGGCGAAAATTGCCATCTGACAAAAAACCAAACCCTAAAAATCAAAAATGCGCTCTAGCGCCCCCTAGGAAAAAACCCAGACAAAACTGCATTTAACTTCTGTTAGAAATGTCGTAGAGACATGAAATACAAACCTCTATGTTGGTCTGACTTAGACTAGGGCTTGAGTAGCGGCGGCAGCAGCCAAAGGCGGACCCGACCAACGCTGCTTGCAGCTTTAATTAGGGTCCGCAGGCCCATGGCAAAGGACTCCACAAGAGTCCTTTGCCATGAGCTGTAATTTGACCCCTTTAAAATGCTTCAAAGTGCAAGTTAAAGCTCTACTATACAAAGCGAAAGCCATTTATCAGCAACATCCAGAAACGGCGATCTGTAATTTGACCCCCTTACCATGCTTTAAAACGCACCAAATTTTACACACACACCAGGACCGGGGAAAATTGCCATCTGACAAAAAACCAAACCCTAAAAATCAAAATTGCGCTCTAGCGCCTCCTAGGAAAAAACCCAGACAAAACTGCATGTAACTTATGTTAGAAATGTCGTAGAGACATGAAATACAAACCTCTATGTTGGTCTGACTTAGACTAGGGTTTGAGTAGCGGCGGCAGCAGCCAAAGGCGGACCCGACCAACGCTGCTTGCAGCTTTAATTAGGGTCCGCAGGCCCATGGCAAAGGACTCCACAAGAGTCCTTTGCCATGATCTGTAATTTGACCCCTTTAAAATGCTTCAAAGTGCAAGTTAAAGCTCTACTATACAAAGTGAAAGCCATTTATCAGCAACATCCAGAAACGCCGATCTGTAATTTGACCCCCTTACCATGCTTTAAAACTCACCAAATTTTACACACACACCAGGACTGGCGAAAATTGCCATCTGATAAAAAAACCAAACCCTAAAAATCAAAATTGCGCTCTAGCACCCCCTAGGAAAAAACCCAGACAAAACTGCATGTAACTTCTGTTAGAAATGTCGTAGAGACATGAAATACAAACCTCTATGTTGGTCTGACTTAGACTAGGGCTTGAGTAGCGGCGGCAGCAGCCAAAGGCGGACCCGACCAACGCTGCTTGCAGCTTTATTAGGGTCCTTGGCCCATGGCAAAGGACTCCACAGGAGTCCTTTGCCATGGGCCAAGGACCCTATTGAAAATGCTTTGTTTTATTATTATTCCGCACCTACGCACCCTAATTTGACCCCTTTAACATGCTTCAAAACTCACCAAATTTGACACACACGTCGGTATAGCAAACCTTCCCAACATATTAAGCAACCAATCCCCCAAAATGAAAATTGCGCTCTAGCGCCCCCTAGGAAAAAATGACAGACAAAACTGCATGTAACTTCTGTTAGGAATGTCATAGCGACATGAAACAAAAAACTCCTATGTAGGTCTGACTTAGACCCAATTTTCATACACTCACTTCTTTCAGCAAAAATCTACAGGAAGTTGGCAAAAACCCCTTCAAAATAAAATTTGCGCAAAAAATGCAATTTTTGCCCCTTTGCGCTGTAATTTGACCCCTTTAAAATGTTTCAAAAGTCACCAAACTTGGCGCACACATAAGGACTGGAGAATATTGTGATCTAATGAAAAAAACAAACCCCAAAACTCAAAATTGCGCTCTAGCGCTATTTTTGAATAAAACACTGAAAAAACTGCTCCTAGGAAGAAAACACAGACAGAATTGCTTGTAACTTCCGGTAAGAATGTCGGAGGGACATGAAACAAAAAACTTTATGTAGGTCTCGCTTAGACCTACATTTCATAGATTGACAACCCCCAACAAAAATCAACAGGAAGTTTGCAATCCCCCCTTCAAAACAAAAGTTTTGTAAAAACCGGTCACCTTTCTTCAAACATTATCTCCTCTGAGTGCGTTTGTTGTTTTGGCTTCAAACTCGCACAGGAGAGAGATTGAACCCTTCTGATTAAAAGCATAGAACAGAGTTTTGATAAGTTCTCAGGTTTTGATTTTACGCGCCTTCAAAGAACCCCTGTACAAAGTCTCCTAAAAAATGTCATTTTTGCCTCTTTGAGCTGTTATTTGACCTCCTTAAAATGCTTCTAAACTCACCAAACTTGACACACACATCAGGTCTGGCAAAAATTGCAATCTGATGAAAAAACCTAACCTCAAAACTCAAAATTGCGCTCTACCGCCCCCCTAGGAATACAACACGGACAAACTGCTCCTAGGAAGAAAACACAGACAAAACTGCTTGTAACTTCCAGTAGGAATGTCAGAGAGACATGAAACAAAAAACACTATGTAGGTCTCACTTAGACCTACATTTTAATAATTAACCTACTTTGGCAAAAATCAACAGGAAGTTTGATATTTTCACTTCAATACAACAACTGCATTACTTTCACAATGCATTAGATTCTCAAAATAGTGGCTCCAAGGCGTCTTCTAACGCTTGTTTTGGCTTCAAACTCGCACAGGAGAGTGGGTCTCGGGGGCAGCAGCCAAAGGCGGACCCGACCAACGCTGCTTGCAGCTTTAATTTTTTATGTATCTCCTTCATTGATGTGCATTTTTGATCAGTAGACAATTAAACTCCAACAACAACACACACATTTACACACCTAGGCTTGAGAAGGAACAGGATGAAGAAAATCGTATATTTTCCTGCCCCCTTCAACATAATACCGTATTTTTCGGACTATAAGTCGCAGTTTTTTTTCATAGTTTGGCCGGGGGTGCGACTTATACTCCGGAGCGACTTATGTGCAAAATTATTAACACATTACCCGTAAAATATCAAATAATATTATTTATCTCATTCGCGGACGAGACCAAGAAAATGTCAGCAATCGTCACAAACACGTCAACCAATAGGAATTCAGCGGGGGAGGGTCAAGCGTAAAATAGGACAGCGGTATAGCGGTATAGCTCGGTTGGTAGAGCGGCCGTGCCAGCAACTTGAGGGTTGCAGGTTCGATCCCTGCTTTCGCCATCCTAGTCACTGCCGTTGTGTCCTTGGGCAAGACACTTTACCCACCTGCTCCCAGTGCCACCCACACTGGTTTATATGTAAAAATTAGATATTGGGTTTCACTTTGTAAAGCGCTTTGAGTCAGTAGAGAAAAAGCGCTATATAAATATAATTCACTTCACTTCACAGCGGAGACCCCGGACTGTTGAGCGACTGAAGCTCTACATAAAACAAGAATGGGAAAGAATTCCACTTTCAAAGCTTCAACAATTATTTTCCTGAGTTCCCAAACGTTTATTGAGTGTTGTTGAAAGAAAAGGTGATGTAACACAGTGGTGAACATGCCCTTTCCCAACTACTTTGGCACGTGTTGCAGCCATGGTCTGTGGTCTGACGAATCCACATTTCAAATTATATTTGGAAACTGTGGACGTGGTGTCCTCCGGAACAAAGAGGGAAATAACCATTCAGATTGTTATAGGCGCAAAGTTCAAAAGCTAGCATCTGTGATGGTATGGGGGTGTATTAGTGCCCAAGGCATGGGTAACTTACACATCTGTGAAGGCACCATTAATGATGAAAGGTACATACAGGTTTTGGAGTAACATATGTTGTCATTCAAGCAACGTTATCATGGACGCCCCTGCTTATTTCAGCAAGCCAAGTGTTACAACAGCGTGGCTTCGTAGTAAAAGAGTGCGGGTACTTTCCTGGCCCGCCTGCAGTCCAGACCTGTCTCCCATGGAAAATGTGCGGCGCATTATGAAGCGTAAAATAGGACAGCGGAGACCCCGGACTGTTGAAGGACTGAAGCTCTACATAAAACAAGAATGGGAAAGAATTCCACTTTCAAAGCTTCAACAATTATTTTCCTCAGTTCCCAAACATTTATTGAGTGTTGTTAAAAGAAAAGGTGATGTAACACAGTGGTGAACATGCCCTTTCCCAACTACTTTGGCACGTGTTGCAGCCATGAAATTCTAAGTTAAATAAATAAATGATAAATGGGTTGTACTTGTATAGCGCTTTTCTACCTTCAAGGTACTCAAAGCGCTTTGACACTACTTCCACATTCACACACACATTCACACACTGATGGAGGGAGCTGCCATGCAAGGCGCCAACCAGCACCCATCAGGAGCAAGGGTGAAGTGTCTTGCTCAGGACACAACGGACGTGACGAGGTTGGTACTAGGTGGGATTTCAACCAGTGACCCTCGGTTTGCGCACGGCCACTCTTCCACTGCGCCACGCCGTCCCTTAGTTAATTATTATTTGCAAAAGAAAATAAAGTTTATGAGTTTGAACATCAAATATCTTGTCTTTGTCGCATATTCAACTAAATATGAAGTGAAGTGAAGTGAAGTATATTTATATAGCGCTTTTCTCTAGTGACTCAAAGCGCTTTACATAGTGACACCCAATATCTAAGTTACATTTAAACCAGTGTGGGTGGCACTGGGAGCAGGTGGGTAAAGTGTCTTGCCCAAGGACACAACGGCATTGACTAGGATGGCGGGAGCGGGAATCGAACCTGCAACCCTCCAGTTGCTGGCACGGCCGCTCTACCAACCGAGCTATGCCGCCCCATTGATGGTTATCTTCCCTAAGGCGTTGCACACACAAAAAGCTGAACTGAACACACACATTTTTTTTTTATTGCTTTCTTTGCACCTCAGCTTGTGTGCATTCACGGCCCCACAGACAGTCGGAAACTATGGAAGTCTTTTTAAAACTATGAAAGTCTTTTTTCACTCCGGGTTCTCCAAAAAATCTGAGGGAGCCATGACAAGGAGAAAAAATACAGTACTTATCTCTGCTATTAAAAGACTAAAAAAAAAGGGAATTAACTTCATCCATCCATTTCCTACCGCTTATTCCCTTTCGGGGTCGCAGGGGGCACTGGCGCTTATCTCAGCTACAATCGGGCGGAAGGCAGGGTACACCCTGGACAAGTCGCCACCTCATCGCAGGGCCAACACAGATAGACAGACAACATTCACACACTAGGGCCAAATATGGGTTGAAAAGGTTTTGCAAATCATTGTATTCTGTTTATATTTACATCGAACACAATTTCCCAACACATACGGAAACTGGGTTTGTACTTTTATGCACTAGCTTTGAAAATATTTGATTTAAAAGTTAAAACCTGTGCTTGGCGGAAATTGGCTTAGCGATTAAAAGGGATAAACTGAGATATGTTGAGTAACTAAACCCCCGCAGTCAGCATAAGTGCTTGTGACACACTGAACACGTCATGATTTGAGGTCATGTGTTGAGACTTTTAAAAACCTGCTTGCATCTCGATCAAAGTCCACTTTCACCTAATTACTCAACGAGGCCTATTTGCCAAAGCCTGCTGTTGTGTCACACTTCTCTCTTGCTGTCGTAACACTGACCTCTAGTGGCCGTCTGGACTAAAAGCCACACATGTCACCCTGGCAGTCAACAACGCCGGCGTGGGTCTGCTGGGCCCGGTGGAGAGCATCAGCATCGAGGAGATGAAGCGCGTGTTCGAGACCAACTTCTTCGGCGTGGTGCGCATGATCAAGGAGGTGATGCCCGACATGAAGAGGAGGCGCTCGGGACACATCGTGGTCATGAGCAGCGTCATGGGTCTTCAGGGTAAGGTGACGTCGCCGGAAACTTCCTCTCGCACGCCGTCTGGGAACGGCTTTGATATGTTGTGATGCATGGGTCTGGCAACGTGAAATTTTCCTAAATCGGGCCTGGGCAATTGTTTTGAGTCAGAGGGGAAAAAATGTGTCTGGGGGCCGGTGAATCTATTTATCTATATCAGGGGTGTCAAACCTACAACCCGGGCGCCGGATCAGGCCCGTGAACAGGTTTTATCCATCCCAGGGGATGGATAATAATATATAATATAAATAATTTCCTTAGTATAATAATTACCCTCATTTTAAAAAAAAAAAAAAAACTGCTGTTCTAAATGTGTCCACTAGATGTCACAATAGCAATTATTTGTATCTTTGTAGAAGATGCTACATATGTAAACACAAATAAACCACATGATGTTAGCGCATTAGTCGGGGAAAATGATCATAAATAATATCCTGTAATTTGATTTTAATGTTTTTTTTAACACTTTCAAATCACAGATTAATTTGCCCAGGTCTTCCCTAAATACTCGTTTTTTCCTACCAGACAGGCAACATTCGTAACTGTCATGCAAGTGTAAAAAGAAGTTAACCACTCTAAAAGGTGAAAATGAATTAAAACAAGTGATGCCTGGTGTCTAATGATGCCAGCTAAATAACACCAATGAATTCAGTTCAAAAAAATAAATTGTTGTCCTTGTTCCCCAACCTTGTTCTTGTTCCTGCACCAGGTGTGGTCTTCAATGACGTTTACACTGCCTCCAAGTTCGCCATGGAGGGCTTCTGTGAGAGCATGGCGGTGCAGCTCATGAAGTTCAATGTCAGGTAATGATCATCACTCGTTACCACACGACTTCAATCTATTTGTGACAGCAGGGGTGTTGAGGGTCTACATCACCTGTGTCAAACTCAAGACCCGGGAGCCAGATCCAGATCGACACGTCATTTAACCTCTTAAGGCCCAAGCTGTTTGTTTATTTTATTTCTCTTTGCTATTTGGGCTTATTGGACCCTAATTCAAATAAAAACTAAAAATCATCTTTTTGTTATGATGAACTTAGTCCATAAGTACACAAATGTGTACTTCATGTTTAGTGACATGCTAATTCTTATTTTTTTACACTTTTTTTTCCCAAATTCCATTATATGTTATACTCTCCTGACACCACCAGATGGCAGTATAAGTGTCCACATAAGTGGCCATAAGACCCCAATTCAGTAGCGTACACAATTATGGAATTAAGAGCTAAAAGGTGCTGTCCATGTATGTGGCCACTAAGCCTTTAGAGCATGGGTGCCCATTACGTCGATCGCGAGCTACCAGTCGACCGCGGGGGGTGTGTCAGTCGATCTCCAGCCAGGCTTTTAAAAAAATTGACCTAAAAATTAGTGATCATCAATCTTCACAAAGACGTCACTTAAATGACATTCACGGTACCGGAGGGTCTTGTGAGATGACGCTGGCTGCTGCAAGATCATTATTATGAAAATATGACCGAGAGGAAGGCGAGAAACACTTTTTATTTCAACAGACTCTCGCGCCGTACCTTCCGTCAAAACTCTAAAGGCCGACTGCACATTTCCTATCTTCACAATAAAAGCCCTGCTTCATGCTGCCTGCGCTAACTAAATACAGAGTCTCGGAAAACTGGCGTGCACAAGCGATCCCTCAGAAAGCGGGCGTGCACATCGCTTTCCGAGACTCTTATTTTGTTAGCGCAGGCAGCATGAAGCAGGGCTTTTATTGTGAAGATAGGAAATGTGCAGTCGGCCTTTAGAGTTTTGACGGAAGGGACGGCGCGAAAGTCTGTTGAAATAAAAAGTGTTTCTCGCCTTCCTCTCTGTCATTTTTTCATAATAATGAACTGGCAGCAGCCAGCGTCATCTCACAAGACCCTCGGGTGCCGTGAATGTCAATCAAGCAAACTACGGAATTTGCCGCCCATGTTTTTCTTGTAAAGTGTATGGAAGCTGGATGAATTAGATGCCAAAAACCAACCACTTTCATGTGGTATTGTACAGAAAGGACAACTTTTTTTCTCCTCCATTTGAAAATGTGGGCGTTATCATCATTACTGTCTGATTCCAATCAATGCAAGTCATCAGAATCAGGTAATACACCAACTTATATTCTTGTCTTTGTGAAAGAAAGACATCTATATGTGTTACACATGCTTGTATTATCATTAAACACATTTAACTTGTTTACAAAAATGTCTCTTTCATAAATAAATAAATATAAATGATATATATAAATGAGGTAGATCCCCTCGAGTTGGTCAATTGAAAAGTAGCTCGCCTGCAGAAAAAGTGTGGGCACCCCTGCTTTAGAGCATGGGTGTCAAACTCTGGCCCGCGGGCCAAATTTGGCCCGCCATGTAATTTATTTTGGCCCTTGAGACAATATTAAATTAACATTAGAGCTGGCCCGCCGGTATTATACAGCGGCGGTGCATTCACCGCTAATTCTAACACTTGCCAACCCTCACGATTTTCCCAGGAGACTCCCGAATATCAGTGCCCCCCCCCCCCCCTAAAAATCTACCGGGACAACCATTCTCCCAAATTTCTCCCGATTTCCACTCGGACAACAATATCAGCGGCGTGCCTTAAAGGTACTGCTTTTAGCGTCCTCTACAACTTGTTGTCATGTCCGCTTTTCCGCCATACAATCAGCGTGCCGGCCCAGTCACGTAATATATGCGGATTCTACACACACACACACACACACACACACAAGTGAATGCAAGGCATACTTGGTCAACAGTCATACAGGTCACACTGAGGGTGGCCTTATAAACAACTTTAACACTGTTACAAATATGCACCACACTGTGAACCCACACCAAACAAGAATGACAAACACCTTTCGGGAGAACATCCGCACTGTAGCACAACATCAACACAACAGAACAAATACCCAGAAGCCCTTACAGCCCTAACTCTTCCGGGACACTACAACATACACCCCCGCTACCAACAAACCTGGATTTTGCATGTCAGCATAAAGTTATGTAAGCTTTGCTTGTTCAATATTCAATGCAAAACTTGTTTGGGTCCCTATTAAAAGGTAAAGTTGTTCAACCTTGTTGTTTACCACGAATTGATTAACGTGGACCCCGACTTAAACAAGTTGACAAACTTATTGGGGTGTTACCTTTTAGTGGTCAATTGTACGGAATATGTACTGTACTGTGCAATCTACTAATAAAAGTATCAATCAAAATCAATCAATCAACTTTGGCCCGCGGCTTTGTTCAGTTTAGAATTTTGGCCCACTCTGTATTCGAGTTTGACACCCCTGCTTTAGAGGTTTAAAGTGGCCCCTGGCAATAATATGAATACTTCATCTTTCTTACTTAATGTTGTCATTGTTTCCATTTTGACAGAAAAAAAAACGTAAATTTCATATGTTTTAAACTTTGATACACATACAAATATTCAATTGTTATTGGTGTGAATGTGTGGGCACCTCGTTATTTTATTACGATTCTTGGGGTGAGGATTTGAGTCATAATTGATACTCGATTTCATTCGATTCTCCATTCAAACTGCCAAGGGAGTCACTGCCGGTGTGTCCTTGGGCAAGACACTTTACCCACCTGCTCCCAGTGCCACCCACACTGCTTTAAATGTAACTTAAATATTGGGTTTCACTATGTAAAAGCGCTTTGAGTCACTAGAGAAAAGCGCTATATAAATATAATTCACCCCACTCCTCGATCCAACACAATTCTCCATACAAAGTGATTCTTGCAATGTATTATTTGGTATAGTATGGCGACTTGTCCGGGGTGTACCCCGCCTTCCGCACATGTGCAGCTGATATGGACTCCAGCGACACCCCCTCCCGCAACCACAAAAGGGACAAGCGGTAGAAAATGGATGGATAACAACTTAACAAAACAGCTTACAAAATCTCATTTTGTTTGCACCAAGTAAGCATACAGATTGCCTAAAATTCTAATCATTATAATTTTATTTTGTATTTTTTGAATTATATATAATAAAAAAAAAATGCATAAATTTTTGGAAAATTACAAAAAAAATGAAAATTTTTTAGCACCCTTAATTATTATATACCATATGATAGTTTGTAAAAATAACAATAAATACTTAAATATCTGCTTGTTTAAATTATGACACGATGAGCTATTGCATGTTTAGCTATTCCTCGTCCTCCAGTGATAATGTTACTTGTAAGAAACTTACTTTATTTGTTTATTACAAATTCCTGTTGATTTTTGCTGCTTGTCAATATATGAAATGTAGGTCTAAGTGAGACCTACATAGAGGTTTTTGTTTCATGTCTCTACGACATTCCTACTGGACGTTTCAGGCAGTTTTGTCTGTGTTTGATTCCTAGGGGGCGCTAGAGCGCAATTTTGAGTTTTGGGGTTTGGTTTTTTTGATTAGATCGCAATTTTCGCCTGTCCTGATGTGTGTGTCCAGTTTGGTGAGTTTTGAAGCATTTTAAGGGGGTCAAATTACAGCTCAAAGAGGCAAAGGTGAGTGTTTCTATAAAACTTTTTTTTTTAAGGGGGAATTGAAAACTTCCTGTTGATTTTTGCTGAAGGATGTCAGTTTATGAAATGTAGGTCTAAGTGAGACCTACATAGAGGTTTTTGTTTCACTACGACATTCCTACTGGAAGTTACAGGCAGTTTTGTCTGTGTTTTCTTCCTAGGGGGCGCTAGAGCGCAATTTTGAGTTTTGGGGTTAGGTTTTTTTATTAAATCGCAATTTTCGCCAGTCCTGATGTGTGTGTCCAGTTTGGTGAGTTTTGAAGCATGTTAAGGGGGTCAAATTACAGCTCAAAAAGGCAAAGGTGAGTGTTTTTACAAAACGTTTATTTTGAAGGGGGAATTGAAAACTTCCTGTTGATTTTTGCTGAAGGATGTCAGTTTATGAAATGTAGGTCTAAGTGAGACCTACATAGAGGTTTTTGTTTCACTACGACATTCCTACTGGAAGTTTCAGGCAGTTTTGTCTGTGTTTTCTTCCTAGGAGCAGTTTTGTCTGTTTTATTCCTAGGGGGCGCTAGAGCGCAATTTTGAGTTTTGGGGTTAGGTTTTTTTATTAGATCGCAATTTTCGCCAGTCCTGATGTGTGTGTCCAGTTTGGTAAGTTTTGAAGCATGTTAAGGGGGTCAAATTACAGCTCAAAGAGGCAAAGGTGAGTGTTTTTATAAAACTTTTTTTTTGAAGGGGGAATTGCAAACTTCCTGTTGATTTTTGCTGAAGGATGTCAGTTTATGAAATGTAGGTCTAAGTGAGACCTACATAGAGGTTTTTGTTTCACTACGACATTCCTACTGGAAGTTACAGGCAGTTTTGTCTGTGTTTTCTTCCTAGGAGCAGTTTTGTCTGTTTTATTCCTAGGGGGCGCTAGAGCGCAATTTTGAGTTTTGGGGTTAGGTTTTTTGATTAGATCGCAATTTTCGCCAGTCCTGATGTGTGTGTCCAGTCTGGTAAGTTTTGAAGCATGTTAAGGGGGTCAAATTACAGCTCAAAGAGGCAAAGGTGAGTGTTTTTACAAAACATTTGTTTTTGGAGGGAGAATTGCAAACTTCCTGTTGATTTTTGCTGAAGTATGGCAGTTTATGAAATGTAGGTCTAAGTGAGACCTACATAGGGGTTTTTGTTTCACTACGACATTCCTACTGGAAGTTACAGGCAGTTTTGTCTGTGTTTTCTTCCTAGGGGGCGCTAGAGCGCAATTTTGAGTTTTGGGGTTTGGTTTTTTTTGATTAGATCGCAATGTTCGCCTGTCCTGATTGAGTTTTGAAGCATTTTAAGGGGGTCAAATTACAGCTCAAAGAGGCAAAGGTAAGTGTGTTTACAAAACTTTTATTTTGAAGGGGGAATTGCAAACTTCCCGTTGATTTTTGCTGGGGGTTGTCAATCTATGAAATGTAGGTCTAAGTGAGACCTACATAGAGGTTTTTGTTTCACTACGACATTCCTACTGGAAGTTACAGGCAGTTTTGTCTGTGTTTTCTTCCTAGGGGGCGCTAGAGCGCAATTTTGAGTTTTGGGGTTTGGTTTTTTATTAGATCGCAATTTTCGCCAGTCCTGATGTGTGTGTCCAGTTTGGTAAGTTTTGAAGCATGTTAAGGGGGTCAAATTACAGCTCAAAGAGGCAAAGGTGAGTGTTTTTACAAAACATTTGTTTTTGGAGGGAGAATTGCAAACTGACTGTTGATTTTTTCTGAAGTATGTCAGTTTATGAAATGTAGGTCTAAGTGAGACCTACATAGAGGTTTTCGTTTCACTACGACATTCCTACTGGAAGTTACAGGCAGTTTTGTCTGTGTTTTCTTCCTAGGAGCAGTTTTGTCTGTTTTATTCCTAAGGGGCGCTAGAGCGCAATTTTGAGTTTTGGGGTTAGTTTTTTGATTACATCGCAATTTTCGCCAGTCCTGATGTGTGTGTCCAGTTTGGTGAGTTTTGAAGCATGTTAAGGGGGTCAAATTACAGCTCAAAAAGGCAAAGGTGAGTGTTTTTATAAAACTTTTATTTTGAAGGGGGAATTGCAAACTTCCTGTTGATTTTTGCTGAAGGATGTCACTTTATGAAATTTAGGTCTAAGTGAGACCTACATAGAGGTTTTTGTTTCATGTCGCTACGACATTCCTACTGGAAGTTACAGGCAGTTTTGTCTGTGATTTCTTCCTAGAGGGCGCTAGAGCGCAATTTTTAGTTTTGGGGTTAGGTTTTTATTATCAAATCGCAATATTCACCAGTTTTGATGAGTGTGTCAAATTTGGTGAGTTTTGAAGCATGTTAAGCTGCAGAATAATAATAAAGAAAGAATAAAACGCTAGAAATTCAATACATTTGGTCCCTAAAAATGTTTTTGTTTTTGTTTTGTTTTTTAAACTTGGGACTTCCCGCGAGACGGATTTTGGACCTGGTCTGGGGCCCGTGGTTTCAGCCAGCGTCCTCACCACGGTCTCTCTTGCAGGTTGTCCATGATCGAGCCCGGGCCGGTCCACACGGAGTTCGAGACCAAGATGATGGAGGACGTGGCCAAAATGGAGTACCCGGGCGCCGACGCCGACACGGTCCGTTATTTCAAAGACGTCTACCTGCCGTCAAGTATAGATATTTTCGAAGCCATGGGTCAAACGCCGGAGGACATCGCCAAAGTAAAGTCGGCGGGCGCCTCTTTTTGATCAAACCGGACCTGGGGACGTATTTATCAAGCTACTTAGAACTACTCCTAAGAAGTCTGCTAAGAGTTGACTTATGAAAGCTGCACTTAAAGCCGACTGAAGTGAGATGTTCTTATTTAAACGGGGATAGCAGGTCCATATTGCCATATTATTGCTGAAAAGATTTAGTAGAGAACATCGACGATAAAGTTTGCAACTTTTGGTCGCTAATAAAAAAGCCTTGCCTGTACCGGAAGTAGCAGACGATGTGCGCGTGACGTCACGGGTTGTGGAGCTCCTCACTTCTGAAGATTGTTTACAATCATGGCCACCAGCAGCCAGAGCGATTCGGACCGAGAAAGCGACAATTTCCCCATTAATTTGAGCGAGGATGAAAGATTTGTGGATGAGGAAAGTGAGAGTGAAGGACTAGAAAGAAAAAAAAAAGACTATACAGTGGGAGCGATTCAGATGTTATTAGACACATTTACTAGGATAATTCTAGAAAATCCCTTATCTGCTTATGGTGTTACTAGTGTTTTAGTGAGATTATATGGTCGTACCTGTACAGCCTGAAGGTCGGCCACGCACCTTTTTTCAGCACCAGTCGACGGGTGGTGGCGATGCCCATCTCTGCCCTTCGCAAGTGACCCTCTTCGAAACACACGATCTTTCGAAGTGATCGCTGCATAATACACTGTACTTTGTGTGTGTGGTTCAATCCAACCGTGTTCGCTTGACCGCTCTGTTCCATAGTAAAGCTTCACCGTCATCTTTCGGGAATGTAAACAATGAAACACCGGCTGTTTGTGTTGCTAAAGGCGGCCGCAATACACCGCTTCCCACCTACAGCTTTCTTCTTTGACGTCTCCATTATTCATTGAACAAGTTGCAAAAGATTCAGCAACACAGATGTCCAGAATACTGCGGAATTATGCGATGAAAACAGACAACTTATAGCTGGGAACGGTGCTGGAACAAAATGTCCTCTACAATCCATGACATCGCGTCATCATACCGCAAGGTTTTTAGCATGATACTTCCGCGCGAAATTCAAAATTGCAATTTAATAAACTAAAGCAGGCCGTATTGGCATGTGTTGCAAATGTTATTATTTCATCATTGATATATAAACTGGCGACTTGTTCAGTGTGTACCCCGCCTTCCGCCCGATTGTAGCTGAGATAGGCACAAGCGCCCCCCGCGTACTCTAAGGGAATAAGCGGCAGAAAATGGATTTAGTAGAGAACATCGACGATAAAGTTTGCAACTTTGGTCGCTAATAAAAAAGCCTTGCCTGTACCGGAAGTAGCAGACGATGTGCGCGTGACGTCACGGGTTGTGGAGCTCCTCACATTCACACATTGTTTACAATCATGGCCACCAGCAGCCAGAGCGATTCGGATCGAGAAAGCGACGATTTCCCCATTAATTTGAGCGAGGATGAAAGATTCTCTATAGCCCGCAGATTCTAAAAAGTTCGGGCTCCAGTACTCTGGAATGCCCTCCCGGTAACAGTTCGAGATGCTACCTCAGTAGAAGCATTTAAGTCTCACCTTAAAACTCATCTGTATACTCTAGCCTTTAAATAGACCTCCTTTTTAGACCAGTTGATCTGCCGCTTCTTTTCTTCTCCTATGTCCCCCCCTCCCTTGTGGAGGGGGTCCGGTCCGATGACCATGGATGAAGTACTGGCTGTCCAGAGTCGAGACCCAGGATGGACTGCTCGCCTGCATCGGTTGGGGACATCTTTACGCTGCTGATCCGCCTCCGCTTGAGATGGTTTCCTGTGGACGGGACTCTTGCTGCTGTCTTGGATCCGCTTGAACTGAACTCTCGCGGCTGTGTTGGAGCCACTATGGATTGGACTTTCACAGTATCATGTTAGACCCGCTCGACATCCATTGCTTTCGGTCCCCTAGAGGGGAGGGGGGGGGGGGGGGGGGGGGGGGTTGCCCACATCTGAGGTCCTCTCCAAGGTTTCTCATAGTCAGCATTGTCACTGGCGTCCACTGGATGTGAATTCTCCCTGCCCACTGGGTGTGAGTTTTCCTTGCCCTTTTGTGGGTTCTTCCGAGGATGTTGTAGTCGTAATGATTTGTGCAGTCCTTTGAGACATTTGTGATTTGGGGCTATATAAATAAACATTGATTGATTGATTGATTCGCGGATGAGGAAAGTTAGAGTGAATGACTAGAGAGAAAAAAAAAGAAGAGGGCGGTGGGAGCGATTCAGATATTATTAGACACATTTACTAGGATAATTCTGGAAAATCCCTTATCTGCTTATTGTGCTACTAGTGTTTTAGTGAGATTATATGGTACCTGAAAGTCAGAGGGGTGTGGTGACCGCCAGTGTCTCTGAGGGAAACCACGTTTCGCGACGAGGCGAAGCGAAGGCAGCTGTTAGGGCCGGCCTGAGCTTTCGGGGGCAGCCGGCCGGAGGAGGCAAGAAAGTCTGCAGCTGCCTCTTCGACAGGTGCACGAGGAACGACGCAAGCTCTCCGCTCATGTCTACGGTGAAGTGAAGCGAATTATATTTATATAGCGCTTTTCTCTAGTGACTCAAAGCGCTTTACATAGTGAAACCCAATATCTAAGTTACATTTAAAGCAGTGTGGGTGGCACTGGGAGCAGGTGGTAAAGTGTCTTGCCCAAGGACACAACGGCAGGGGACCGGGATGGCGGAAGCGGGAATCGAACCTGCAACCCTCAAGTTGCTGGCACGGCCACTCTACCAACCGAGCTATACCCGCCCCACGGTAAGAGCCGACTTATTACCACCATTTTCTCACCGAAACCTGCCGGTTGACATGTGGTCGGGAACCATGTTCGCTTGACCGCTCTGTTCCATAGTAAAGCTTCACCTTCGGGAACGTAAACAAGGAAACTGCTTTCCTCCTCTCCAAGGTTTCTCATAGTCATCATTGTCACCGACGTCCCACTGGGTGTGAGTTTTTCCTTGCCCTTATGTGGGCCTACCGAGGATGTCGTAGTGGTTTGTGCAGCCCTTTGAGACACTAGTGATTTAGGGCTATATAAGTACATTGCTTTCCTCCTCTCCAAGGTTTCTCATAGTCATCATTGTCACCGACGTCCCACTGGGTGTGAGTTTTCCTTGCCCTTATGTGGGCCTACCGAGGATGTCGTAGTGGTTTGTGCAGCCCTTTGAGACACCAGTGATTTAGGGCTATATAAGTACATTGCTTTCCTCCTCTCCAAGGTTCTCATAGTCATCATTGTCACCCACGTCCCACTGGGTGTGAGTTTTCCTTGACCTTATGTGGGCCTACCGAGGATGTCGTAGTGGTTTGTGTTGTGGTTTGTGCAGCCCTTTGAGACACTAGTGATTTAGGGCTATATAAGTACATTGCTTTCCTCCTCTCCAAGGTTTCTCATAGTCATCATTGTCACCGACGTCCCACTGGGTGTGAGTTTTCCTTGCCCTTATGTGGGCCTACCGAGGATGTCGTAGTGGTTTGTGCAGCCCTTTGAGACACTAGTGATTTAGGGCTATTTAAGTACATTGCTTTGCTCCTCTCCAAGGTTTCTCATAGTCATCAATGTCACCGACGTCCCACTGGGTGTGAGTTTTCCTTGCCCTTATGTGGGCCTACCGAGGATGTCGTAGTGGTTTGTGCAGCCCTTTGAGACACAAGTGATTTAGGGCTATGTAAGTACATTGCTTTCCTCCTCTCCAAGGTTTCTCATAGTCATCATTGTCACCGATGTCCCACTGGGTGTGAGTTTTCCTTGCCCTTATGTGGGCCTACCGAGAATGTCGTAGTGGTTTGTGTTGTGGTTTGTGCAGCCCTTTGAGACACCAGTGATTAGGGCTATATAAGTACATTGCTTTCCTCCTCTCCAAGGTTTCTCATAGTCATCATTGTCACCGACGTCCACTGGGTGTGAGTTTTTCCTTGCCCTTATGTGGGGCCTACCGAGGATGTCGTAGTGGTTTGTGCAGCCCTTTGAGACACCAGTGATTTAGGGCTATATAAGTACATTGCTTTCCTCCTCTCCAAGGTTTCTCATAGTCATCATTGTCACCGACGTCCCACTGGGTGTGAGTTTTTCCTTGCCCTTATGTGGGCCTACCGAGGATGTCGTAGTGGTTTGTGCAGCCCTTTGAGACACTAGTGATTTAGGGCTATATAAGTACATTGCTTTCCTCCTCTCCAAGGTTTCTCATAGTCATCATTGTCACCCACGTCCCACTGGGTGTGACTTTTCCTTGCCCTTATGTGGGCCTACCGAGGACGTCGTAGTGGTTTGTGTTGTGGTTTGTGCAGCCCTTTGAGACACAAGTGATTTAGGGCTATTTAAGTACATTGCTTTCCTCCTCTCCAAGGTTTCTCATAGTCATCATTGTCCACCCACGTCCCACTGGGTGTGACTTTTCCTTGCCCTTATGTGGGCCTACCGAGGACGTCGTAGTGGTTTGTGTTGTGGTTTGTGCAGCCCTTTGAGACACAAGTGATTTAGGGCTATTTAAGTACATTGCTTTCCTCCTCTCCAAGGTTTCTCATAGTCATCATTGTCACCGACGTCCCACTGGGTGTGAGTTTTCCTTGCCCTTATGTGGGCCTACCGAGGATGTCGTAGTGGTTTGTGCAGCCCTTTGAGACACTAGTGATTTAGGGCTATTTAAGTACATTGCTTTGCTCCTCTCCAAGGTTTCTCATAGTCATCAATGTCACCGACGTCCCACCGGGTGTGAGTTTTCCTTGCCCTTATGTGGGCCTACCGAGGATGTCGTAGTGGTTTGTGCAGCCCTTTGAGACACAAGTGATTTAGGGCTATGTAAGTACATTGCTTTCCTCCTCTCCAAGGTTTCTCATAGTCATCATTGTCACCCACGTCCCACTGGGTGTGAGTTTTCCTTGCCCTTATGTGGGCCTACCGAGAATGTCGTAGTGGTTTGTGTTGTGGTTTGTGCAGCCCTTTGAGACACCAGTGATTTAGGGCTATATAAGTACATTGCTTTCCTCCTCTCCAAGGTTTCTCATAGTCATCATTGTCACCGACGTCCCACTGGGTGTGAGTTTTTCCTTGCCCTTATGTGGGCCTACCGAGGATGTCGTAGTGGTTCGTGTTGTGGTTTGTGCAGCCCTTTGAGACACAAGTGATTTAGGGCTTTTTAAGTACATTGCTTTGCTCCTCTCCAAGGTTCTCACAGTCATCATTGTCACCAACGTCCCACTGGGTGTGAGTTTTCCTTGCCCTTATGTCGGGCCTACCGAGGATGTCGTAGTGGTTTGTGTTGTGGTTTGTGCAGCCCTTTGAGACACTAGTGATTTAGGGCTATATAAGTACATTGCTTTCCTCCTCTCCAAGGTTTCTCATAGTCATCATTGTCACCGACGTCCCACTGGGTGTGAGTTTTCCTTGCCCTTATGTGGGCCTACCGAGGATGTCGTAGTGGTTTGTGTTGTGGTTTGTGCAGCCCTTTGAGACACTAGTGATTTAGGGCTATATAAGTAAACATTGATTGATTGATCGATTGATGAAACATGTTTGTGTTACCAAAGGCAGCCGCAATACACCGCTTTTCACCTACGTCTTTCTCTTTGACGTCTCCATTATTCATTGAACAAATTGCAAAAGAGTCAGCAACACAGATGTCCAGAATATTGTGGAATTATGCGATTAAAGCAGACTTATAGCTGGGATCGGGCTGGAACAAAACGTCCGCTACAATCCGAGACGTCACGTGCACGCAAAATACTTTGCGCAAAATTTAATGTTGCAATTTAGTAAACTAAAGCGGCCGTATTGGCATGTGTTGCAATGTTAATATTTCATCATTGATATATAAACTATCAGACTGCGTGGTCGCTAGTAGTGACTTTCAGTAGGCCTTTAAAAAAAGTTGATAAATAGCCTTTTATTCTCAAGTTTGAGAGTACGACCAAATTTCGCAAATTCTCAGGACTTAAGTGTAAGACGCTTGATAAAAACGTCCCCCCCCTGGCCTCTCGCCCCTCCAGTGCACTAAAAAGGTCATCGAGTCCAGCAGCCCTCGCTTCCGGAACCTGACCAACAGCATGTACACGCCCATCGTGGCCCTGAAGTACGCCGACGAGACGGGCGGCTGTCCGTCAACACCTTCTACAACCTGCTCTTCAACCTGGGGCCGCTCATGCACATCACCATGAGCATCCTCAAGTGCCTGACCTGCAGCTGCCTGCGCCGACGCACCATCTAGCCCCCGGGGGGGGGGGGCCCCGATCAGCACGCCCACGCAGCCCCGGTACCTTCTTCAAGCACCAGTGTACAGTTCATGCACATATTCAGAAATATATTTAATTTTCAACAGTTTGGGATGGACTTTAGGAAACGCACACAACAACAACGACGACGAAGCACAACTCATTAATAACAATAATAATAATAATAATGACATTTTAATTATCTTAACATGTAGAATATGACAAAGAATACATTTTATCGTGCCCTTAATATTATTCATGTTGTCATAACTGCTGTTTTAATTTGTAATCTTTTGGTGTCGCTTTTTAAGGGTACGTCACATATTCTTCCATTTGTCGGACCGATTTTTGAATAAATTCCAATCTGATTTAATCTTTTAAAAGTTTCAATAGAGCAGAAAAAAAGGGGTGCAATGCGCCCTACTCACCTATAGATGGCAGTGTTTCACAGGTTTTTCCTCAAAGAGCAGACTTCACCAACTCCTAAAAAAAAACACACAACAAACACAAGCTTTGTTATTTTTATTTTTTTAAATATAATTCTTAGAATAGAATATATGTATAAATTTAGTAACGTATTATAAAAATAAGTAAAAATATTTAGATAATGACAATAATAAATTAAATATTTTAATAATTAAATTATTAAATAATAATAATTAAATTATGTATCCATGTGTTCACTAAACATCCATGTGTTTAGTGAACACATGGATGTTTTATTTCTGTAATAATAAAAAATATTCTTAAAATAGAGAATATATATAAATTTAGTAACGTATTATAAAAATAAGTAAAAATATTTATATAATGACAATAATAGTAAATTAAATCACAAATATGTTTCGATCAGTATGTGTGTTTACTGAACACGTGGATGTTTTATTTCTGTAATAATAAAAAAATATTCTTAAAATAGAGAATATATATACATTTGGTAAAGTATTATAAAAATAAGTAGAAATATTTAGATAATGATAATAATAAATTAAATATTTTAATAATTAAATTACAAATAAATTACAAATTTGGCCACATCATGGATGTTTTATTTCTGTAATAATAAAACAAACATGTTTTATTTTTTATCAAATGTGCAACAATAAATCCATACAGTACTGTACATAAATACAATCTAATAAATATTTGTATTTATGTACAGTACAGTATGGATGAAAAAATACAATACATAAAAATAAATAAATAAAAATACATAAATCAATCTAATAAATATTACTGCGTTGTGGTGGCGACTTGTCCAGGGTGTACGCCGCCTTCCGCCCGATTGTAGCTGAGATAGGCACCAGCGCCCCCCGCGACCCCAAAGGGAATAAGGGGTAGAAAATGGATGGATGGATATATATTAGACAAATAGAGAATTAAGTTGATAGTTTAAAAAAATGCAATAAACAAGTGAGGTTAATTGTGATGATAATAATAATAATAGTAAAATAAATAACATACTCATAAATAAAGAATATGTTTTTAAATTAATTTAATTTTAAAAATATATTTGTATACAGATAGTGAACACGAGATGTTTTATACTTAAAAAAAAAAAGATATACAACTTTTAGTTGGATAAAATTTGGCCACATCATTGAACGATTAATAAATACAAACTCTGAGAAATATTAGGCAAATAGAAAAGGAAGCAGAGAGTTTAAAAATGCAACAGATGATGTCAACCGGAACAATAATAGGATTAATGGCATATTAATTCATTTTAAAAATGTATAAAAAATGCATTTCATGTTAGTATACCAATAGTAAACACAATATATTTTATTATAATTTATTCCAGCAATTCGTACAACCTTTCATTTGAAAGCTAATTATGTTCTGGTCACTCAAGTACACTGGAAATGACAATAATATGGGGGCAAAAATGATAGTAAAACAAACTTATGGCGGGGGGTGTGGTCTGCGGGCCTGCCACGGAGAGGGTGTGTGTAAGGACCGGCCTCAAAGTCAGCGCCAGGTGAGTAGATTACCAAGCTGAGACTTGTTATATGATCACCTGTCGCCCTTATTAGCAGCAGCCGGGACGAGCGACGTGGTTGGAGTGGCTGGTGAGCGGACGCATGAGGCTGAGAGACATTTTTGCTGGGAAGCAAAAACTTACCGCTATATGAAAATGAAAAACTTGTTACCCGGACGACCGGGCCCAGGGGAGCATCTTTGTGGTCAGAAGAACCCGCAGGAGGGCAACCTCCACAGAAGTGTTCAATTAGTACTCGACAAATCAAACTAAGATAAACAAATGCATTAAAGCAGGGGTCGGCAACACGAAATGTTGAAAGAGCCATATTGGACCACAAATACAAAAAAAAAATAATCGGTCTGGAGCCGCAAAAAATTAAAAGACTCATAAGTGTTATAATGAAGACAACACATGTTTTAAGTGTCTATATTAGCCTACTATCAAAATTACTTTAGGTCTTACATAAGTGTTATAATGAAGACAACACATGATGTGTCTATATTAGCCTACTATCAAAATTACTTTAGGTCTTATTTAAGTGTTATAATGAAGACAACACATGATGAAAGTATCTATATTAGCCTACTATCAAAATTACTTTAGGTCTTATTTAAGTGTTATAATGAAGACAACATATGATGTGTCTATTAGCCTACTATCGAAATTACTTTAGGTCTTATTTAAGTGTTATAATGAAGACAACACATGATGTAAGTGTCTACTAGCCTACTATCAAAATTACTTTAGGTCTTATATAAGTGTTATAATGAAGACAACACATAATGAAAGTGCCGATATTAGCCTACTATGAAAATTACTTTAGGTCTTATAAAAGTGTTATAATGAAGACAACACATGATGAAAGTGTCTGTATTAGCCTACTATCAAAATTACTTTAGGTCTTATTTAAGTGTTATAATGAAGACAACACATGATGTAAGTGTCTATATTAGCTTACTATCAAAATTACTTTAGGTCTTATAAAAGGGTTATAATGAAGACAACACGTGATAAAAGTGTCTATAATAGCCTACTATCAAAATTACTTTAGGTCTTATTTAAGTGTTATAATGAAGACAACACATGATGAAAGTGTCTATATTAGCCTACTATCAAAATTACTTTAGGTCTTATTTAAGTGTTATAATGAAGACAACACATGATGAAAGTGTCTATAATAGCCTACTATCAAAATTACTTTAGGTCTTATTTAAGTGTTATAATGAAGACAACACATGATGAAAGTGTCTATATTAGCCTACTATCAAAATTACTTTAGGTCTTATTTAAGTGTTATAATGAAGACAACACATGATGTAAGTGTCTATTAGCCTACTATCAAAATTACTTTAGGTCTTATTTAAGTGTTATAATGAAGACAACACATGATGTAAGTGTCTATATTAGCTTACTATCAAAATTACTTTAGGTCTTATAAAAGTGTTATAATGAAGACAACACATGATAAAAGTGTCTATAATAGCCTACTATCAAAATTACTTTAGGTCTTATTTAAGTGTTATAATGAAGACAACACATGATGAAAGTGTCTATATTAGCCTACTATCAAAATTACTTTAGGTCTTATTTAAGTGTTATAATGAAGACAACACATGATGTAAGTGTCTATTAGCCTACTATCAAAATTACTTTAGGTCTTATATAAGTGTTATAATGAAGACAACACATAATGAAAGTGCCGATATTAGCCTACTATGAAAATTACTTGAGGTCTTATAAAAGTGTTATAATGAAGACAACACATGATAAAAGTGTCTATAATAGCCTACTATCAAAATTACTTTAGGTCTTATATAAGTGTTATAATGAAGACAACACATGATGAAAGTGTCTGTATTAGCCTACTATCAAAATTACTTTAGGTCTTATTTAAGTGTTATAATGAAGACAACACATGATGTAAGTGTCTATATTAGCTTACTATCAAAATTACTTTAGGTCTTATAAAAGTGTTATAATGAAGACAACACGTGATAAAAGTGTCTATAATAGCCTACTATCAAAATTACTTTAGGTCTTATTTAAGTGTTATAATGAAGACAACACATGATGAAAGTGTCTATATTAGCCTACTATCAAAATTACTTTAGGTCTTATTTAAGTGTTATAATGAAGACAACACATGATGAAAGTGCCGATATTAGCCTACTATCAAAATTACTTTAGGTCTTATAAAAGTGTTATAATGAAGACAACACATGATAAAAGTGTCTATAATAGCCTACTATCAAAATTACTTTAGGTCTTATATAAGTGTTATAATGAAGACAACACATGATGAAAGTGTCTGTATTAGCCTACTATCAAAATTACTTTAGGTCTTATTTAAGTGTTATAATGAAGACAACACATGATGTAAGTGTCTATTAGCCTACTATCAAAATTACTTTAGGTCTTATATAAGTGTTATAATGAAGACAACACATGATGAAAGTGCCGATATTAGCCTACTATCAAAATTACTTTAGGTCTTATAAAAGTGTTATAATGAAGACAACACATGATAAAAGTGTCTATAATAGCCTACTATCAAAATTACTTTAGGTCTTATATAAGTGTTATAATGAAGACAACACATGATGTGTCTATTAGCCTACTATCAAAATTACTTTAGGTCTTATTTAAGTGTTATAATGAAGACAACACATGATGTAAGTGTCTATATTAGCTTACTATCAAAATTACTTTAGGTCTTATAAAAGTGTTATAATGAAGACAACACATGATAAAAGTGTCTATAATAGCCTACTATCAAAATTACTTTAGGTCTTATATAAGTGTTATAATGAAGACAACACATGATGTAAGTGTCTATTAGCCTACTATCAAAATTACTTTAGGTCTTATTTAAGTGTTATAATGAAGACAACACATGATGTAAGTGTCTATTAGCCTACTATCAAAATTACTTTAGGTCTTATACAAGTGTTATAATGAAGACAACACATGATGAAAGTGTCTATATTAGCCTACTATCAAAATTACTCTAGGTCTTATTTAAGTGTTATAATGAAGACAACACATGATGTAAGTAGCTAATTAGCTATAATAGGCTACTATCAAAATGACTGTGTCGCAGGTTGACGCACATCTTTGTTGACAAAAATATTGAACAACTATCAGAAATAAAGCTAATATTACATACAGATAATGTGTCATGAAACATGTAAAAAATAAACTAAATAAAAAGAGGACATAAGTAAAGGAAATTAAATATAGCTACAAACGAGGCATAATGATGCAATATGTACATAAAGCTAGCCTGAATAGCATGTTAGCATCGATTAGCTTGCAGTTATTCCTGATTAGCACTCCATAACAAGTCAATAAAGCTCACTTTAATGCATTCACGCACAGTATAAAACGTTTGTTGGACGAAACGAGACAAAGAAGGAGTGGCACGAAACAGGTCTTTTTGTGGCAGCGTCGGAGAAAGTTGTACATGTGAACAAACTGCTGAGTCACAGTCCACACAACGGTGAGTTCAAGGGCCGCGGAAATTAGTGGGACAAAACGCCGCTGGCTAAAAGCTCTCATCAGTGAAGCGTAAACATATTAAAAAGTGGGATTTCTAACAATTAGGAATGTTTGTGTCGTGTTTGAACCATAGTACAACAAAAAATATATTTCTTAACCCATTTTTTTCCCCCCATTTCCATACATTTTTGAAAAAGCTCCAAGAATCCACCAGGGCGGCGCTAAAGAGCCGCGGGTTGCTGACCCCCCAAATTAAAGTGAAAAAGGAGAGTAACTAAGTATGTTGAGGGTTAGGTAGTAATGAGCTGGTTAAATTCCTTATTGGATTTGTTGCAGCAATATAATCAAATAAAATTTAAATTACAAAACTATTTAATGTGGCGTTTTGCTATCTGCAGTCTGAATAAAAAACACTCAAATGCAACAAGTTCATGTTAGCATGTTAGGCCTCATGCAGGGTGAAGTGTTTACGTTTGCATGTTTGTCCATGTGCCCATTAGCGTGTGTGTGTGTGTGTGTGTGTGTGTGTGTGTGTGTGTGTGTGTGTGTGTGTGTGTGTGTGTGTGTGTTATGGTATTTCAAACCTTCTTGAGACATCAACAAGGAAAAAAAGTACCGTCCATATGAGGACCGGTGAACAAGTTAGGATCGAAATCATGGTCCCAATACAGGAAAACCATTGCATCTAATAGAGAACCAAATACTAGAGTCCGTGAACATTGCTCCAAAGTCAGGATTTTTTGTTGATTTAATGTCTATACAAAAGTAAACATTGACAGGTGCAAAGGCAGCAATATATGACAAAAACAAGACGGCAGCTAAAGAAGGACTTCCCTATTCATCCCCCAAAAACCCGCCAGCTGATTATACGACATTTGGTAGGCATTTTTCAGAAGTCTCAATAAGGTACCAAATACAAGAATGTGTGTGTTCTTGTATTTCTACCCTTCTTGAGACATAAACAAGGAAAAGTACCGTCCATATGAGGACCGGTGAACAAGTTGGGACCGAAATCTTGGTCCCAATACAGGAATTCCATTGCATTTAATAGAGAACCAAATACTAGAGTTTGTGAACATTGCTCCAAAGTCAAGATTTTTTTGTAGATTTAATGTCTATACAAAAGTAAACATTGACAGGTGCAAAGGCAGCAATATATGATAAAACAAGACGGCAGCTAAAGAAGGACTTCCCTATTCATCCCCCAAAAACCCGCCAGCTGATTTTATGACTTTTGGTAGGCATTTTTCAGAAGTCTCAAGAAGGTAACAAATATAAGAATGTGTGTGTTTGTGTGTGTTTTTGTATTTCTAGCCTTCTTGAGACATCAACAAGGAAAAGTACCGTCCATATGAGGACCGGTGAACAAGTTAGGACCGAACTCATGGTCCCAATACAGGAATTCCATAGCATCTAATAGAGAACCAAATACTAGAGTTTGTGAACATTGCTCCAAAGTCAGGATTTTTTTGTTGATTTAATGTGCATACAAAAGTAAACATTGACAGGTGCAAAGGCAGAAATATATGACAAAAACAAGACGGCAGCTAAAGAAGGACTTCCCTATTCATCCCCCGAAAACCCGCCAGCTGATTTTACGACATTTGGTAGGCATTTTTCAGAAGTCTCAATAAGGTAACAAATACAAGAATGTGTGTGTTTGTGTATGTTCTTGTATTTCTAGCCTTCTTAAGATATCAACAAGGAAAAGTACCGTCCATATGAGGACCGGTGAACAAGTTAGGACCGAAATCATGCTCCCAATACAGGAAAACCATTGCATCTAATAGAGAATCAAATACTAGAGTTTGTGAACATTGCTCCAAAGTCAGGATTTTTTTGTTGATTTAATGTCTATACAAAAGTAAACATTGACAAGTGCAAAGGCAGCAATATATGATAAAACCAGACGGCAGCTAAAGAAGGACTTCCCTATTCATCCCCCAAAAACCCGCCAGCTGATTTTACGACATTTGGTCGGCATTTTTCAGAAGTCTCAAGAAGGCAACAAATACAAGAATGTGTGTGTTCTTGTATTTCTACCCTTCTTGAGACATCAACAAATATAAGTACCTTCCATATGAGGACTGGTGAACAAGTTAGGATCGAAATCATGGTCCCAATACAGGAAAACCATTGCATCTGATAGAGAGCTAAATACTAGAGTCCGTGAACATTGCTCCAAAGTCATGTTGATTTCATGTCTATACAAAAGTAAACATTGACAGGTGCAAAGGCAGCAATATATGACGAAAACAAGACGGCAGCTAAAGAAGGACTTCCCTATTCATCCCCCAAAAACACGCCAGCTGATTTTCCGACTTTTGGTAGGCATTTTTCAGAAGTCTCAAGAAGGCAACAAATACAAGAATGTGTGTGTTCTTGTATTTCTAGCCTTCTTGAGACATCAACAAGGAAAAGTACCGTCCATATGAGGACCGGTGAACAAGTTAGGACCGAAATCATGATCCCAATACAGAAAAACCATTGCATTTAATAGAGAGCCAAATACGAGAATCCGTGAACATTGCTCCAAAGTCATGTTGATTTAATGTGCATACAAAAGTAAACATTGACAGGTGCAAAGGCAGCAGTATATGATAAAACAAGACAGCAGCTAAAGAAGGACTTCCCTATTCATCCCCCAAAAACCCGCCAGCTGATTTTGCTACTTTTGGTAGGCATTTTTCAGAAGTCTCAATAAGGTACCAAGTACTAGAATGTGTGTGTTTGTGTGTGTTATTGTATTTCTACCCTTCTTGAGACATCAACAAGGAAAAGTACCGTCCATATGTGGACCGGTGAAGAAGTTAGGATCGAAATCATGATCCCAATGCAGGAAAACCATTGCATCTAATAGAGAACCAAATACTAGAGTCCGTGAACATTGCTCCAAAGTCAGGATTTTTTGTTGATTTAATGTCTATACAAAAGTAAACATTTGTGGGTTCTTCCGAGGATGTTGTAGTCGTAATGATTTGTGCAGTCCTTTGAGACATTTGTGATTTGGGGCTATATAAATAAACATTGATTGATTGACAGGTGCAAAGGCAGCAATATATGACAAAAACAAGACGGCAGCTAAAGAAGGACTTCCCTATTCATCCCCCAAAAACCCGCCAGCTGATTATACGACATTTGGTAGGCATTTTTCAGAAGTCTCAATAAGGTAACAAATACAAGAATGTGTGTGTTCTTGTATTTCTACCCTTCTTGAGACATCAACAAGGAAAAGTACCGTCCATATGAAGACCGGTGAACAAGTTAGGACCGAACTCATGGTCCCAATGCAGGAATTCCATTGCATCTAATAGAGAGCCAAATACCAGAGTCTGTGAACATTGCTCCAAAGTCAGGATTTTTTTGTTGATTTAATGTGCATACAAAAGTAAACATTGACAAGTGCAAAGGCAGCAATATATGACAAAAACAAGACGGCAGCTAAAGAAGGACTTCCCTATTCATCCGCCAAAAACCCGCCAGCTGATTTTATGACTTTTGGTAGGCATTTTTCAGAAGTCTCAATAAGGTAACAAATACAAGAATGTGTGTGTTTGTTCTTGTATTTCTCCCCTTCTTGAGACATCAACAAGGAAAAGTACCGTCCATATGAGGACCGGTGAACAAGTTAGGACCGAACTCATGATCCCAATGCAGGAAAACCATTGCATCTAATAGAGAGCCAAATACCGGAGTCCGTGAACATTGCTCCAAAGTCAGGATTTTTTTGTTGATTTAATGTGCATACAAAAGTAAACATTGACAGGTGCAAAGGCAGCAATATATGATAAAACAAGACAGCAGCTAAAGAAGGACTTCCCTATTCATCCCCCCAAAAAACCCGCCATCTGATTTTATGACATTTGGTCGGCATTTTTCAGAAGTCTCAAGAAGGTAACAAATACAAGAATGTGTGTGTTCTTGTATTTCTACCTTTCTTGAGACATCAACAAGGAAAAGTACCGTCCATATGAGGACCGGTGAACAAGTTAGGATCGAAATCATGGTCCCAATACAGGAATTCCATTGCATCTAATAGAGAGCCAAATACTAGAGTCTGTGAACATTGCTCCAAAGTCAGGATTTTTTGTTGATTTAATGTGCGTACGAAAGTAAACATTGACAGGTGCAAAGGCAGCAGTATATGACAAAAACAAGACGGCAGCTAAAGAAGGACTTCCCTATTCATCCCCCAAAAACCCGCCAGCTGATTTTACGACATTTGGTCGGCATTTTTCAGAAGTCTCAATAAGGTAACAAATACAAGAATGTGTGTGTTCTTGTATTTCTACCCTTCTTGAGACATCAACAAGGAAAAGTACCGTCCATATGAGGACCGGTGAACAAGTTAGGACCGAAATCATGGTCCCAATACAGAAAAACCATTGCATCTAATAGAGAGCCAAATACTAGAGTCCGTGAACATTGCTCCAAAGTCAGGATTTTTTTTGTTGATTTAATGTCTATACAAAAGTAAACATTGACAAGTGCAAAGGCAGCAATATATGATGAAAACAAGACGGCAGCTAAAGAAGGACTTCCCTATTCATCCCCCAAAAACCCGCCAGCTGATTTTATGACTTTTGGTAGGCATTTTTCAGAAGTATCAAAAGGTAACAAATACAAAAATGTGTGTGTGTGTGTTCTTGTATTTCGACCCTTCTTGGGACATCAACAAGGAAAAGTACCATCCATATGAGGACCGGTGAACAAGTTAGGACCGAACTCATGGTCCCAATACAGGAAAACCATTGCATCTAATAGAGAGCCAAATACCAGAGTCCGTGAACATTGCTCCAAAGTCAGGATTTTTTTGTTGATTTAATGTGCATACAAAAGTAAACATTGACAGGTGCAAAGGCAGCAATATATGATAAAACAAGACGGCAGCTAAAGAAGGACTTCCCTATTCATCCCCCAAAAAACCCGCCAGCTGATTTTACGACATTTGGTAGGCATTTTTCAGAAGTCTCAAAAAGGTAACAAATATAAGAATGTGTGTGTTTGTGTGTGTTCTTGTATTTCTACCCTTCTTAAGACATCAACAAGGAAAAGTACCTTCCATATGAGGACCGGTGAACAAGTTAGGACCGAACTCATGATCCCTATACAGGAAAACCATTGCATCTGATAGAGAGCCAAATACCAGAGTCCGTGAACATTGCTCCAAAGTCAGAATTTTTTCGTTGATTTCATGTCTATACAAAAGTAAACATTGACAGGTGCAAAGGCAGCAATATATGACGAAAACAAGACGGCAGCTAAAGAAGGACTTCCCTATTCCTCCCCCCAAAACACGCCAGCTGATTTTACGACATTTGGTCGGCATTTTTCAGAAATCTCAATAAGGTAACAAATAAGAATGTGTGTGTTCTTGTATTTCTACCCTTCTTGAGACATCAACAAGGAAAAGTACCATCCATATGAGGACCGGTGACCAAGTTAGGACCGAAATCATGGTCCCAATACAGTAAAACTATTGCATCTAATAGAGAGCCAAATACCAGAGTCCATGAACATTGCTCCAAAGTCAGGATTTTTTGTTGATTTAATGTGCGTACAAAAGTAAACATTGACAAGTGCAAAGGCAGCAATATATGATAAAACAAGACGGCAGCTAAAGAAGGACTTCCCTATTCATCCCCCAAAAACCCGCTAGCTGATTCTATGACATTTGGTAGGCATTTTTCAGAAGTCTCAATGAGGTACCAAATACAAGAATGTGTGTGTTCTTGTATTTCTATCCTTCTTGAGACATCAACAAGGAAAAGTACCATTTATATAAGGACCGGTGAACAATTTAGGACCAAACTCATGATCCCAATACAGGAAAACCATAGCATCTAATAGAGAGCCAAATACCAGAGTCTGTGAACATTGCTCCAAAGTTAGGATTTTTTTGTTGATTTAATGTCTATACAAAAGTAAACATTGACAGGTGCAAAGGCAGCAAAACAAGCTAAAAAGGGACTTCCCTAGTCATCCCCCCCAAAAACCCGCCAGCTGATTTTTCCACTTCCGGTATGCATTTGTCACAGGTCTCAAGAATGTATCAACAACAAGAATGTGTGTGTTTGTGTGAACGTGTTTTATGTGCACAACTACGGGTGGAGTTAGTGATCTGTTGATGGATATAAAGAGGTCATGGCCTGCTACCCATCAAAAAAAAAAAAAAAGAAAAAACCCTCCCTTGGACCCCCCGCCCCTATGGCGCATACACCGCGCTTTGTGCGATGTGAGAGAATGTGACCTGGTTCCCATCCCCGGGGAGGGGCCAGTCCTAATGACGGCCTCCTCAGACGCACAACTCCCCCCCCCCCAGCCCACCGTTTCCACCGACAGACCAGGGACTTGTTGTCCTGTCTGCGAACACCCGGGAGCTCCCTTGCAGGTCTCACCGCGCCCTTGGTGGACCCGGCGGTACGGGACAGGACGGGACGGGCGCGGACCCTGCGTCTTCATCAGAGGCGACGGGTCCCCACAATGGGACAAAGACGCTGTCAATCACAATCAAATGGGTGTGTTCGGAGGGGTGGGAGTGGAGCTGGGGGAGGAGTCTTGTTTGTCCTGAATGTTCCGAGCATGCCAAGACCCGATGTTGGGGACGCAGGGCAGGGACCCCGGGGGAGGAGGCGGGGGGTCGGATTTGGGAGAATCGGGGGGTGCCTGAATGGGAGACCTGTTTGCTAATTGAACGAAGTTTCATTGAACATGACGCCATTGTTTCACAATCAAGGGCCCTAATTGGGGCTTAATGAGGGCAGCATGTCAGGTCCAGGTCTAGTCCTCTTTCTCACATGTGAACCACACTTGACTGATATTTCATTTTGTCTCGCGGCGTAATCCACTTTCTAGTATGCTCTGGCGGAGCGCCACGCCTCGGCGATTTGAGCTCAGAGAGCGATGACGTGGCCCCGGAGAACAAAGATCAGGAAATTGCCAGAAAGCGGGTTCGGATAAGTTGGCCCCCCCCTCGGACCAGGTTGAAGAAAAAAGGCTCGGAATGCTCCGGGATGCGGTCATTAAAAGGAGCCGCTGTCTAGACGGGGGATGCTTCTCTCTGATCCCGGGTCTGCGGGAAGACGGCTTTAGGGTTGTCCCGGTACCAATATGTTGGTACTTTGATACTTTTCCAAAGAAATGGGACCACAAAAAATGGCATTATTCTAACAAAAATCTTAGAGTACATTAAACCTGTTTTTTATTACAATTTATGATAGGATAGGATAGGCCTTTATTGTCATGGCACAAGTACCAGGCTCCTAAGGGGCCCACAGTCTGGAGTGGGGAAAAAAACTCCGTAGCAAAGCAGATTTATATATTAAAACGTACATCTCCAGATATCTAGCAACAGAGGGGAGGGAGTGTGGGGGCCATGGTGGCAGGCTGCAGCTCTTCAGGCTCTGCCCATTTAGTCCTCAAATAAAATAGTAAACATACTAAAAAACTTGTCTTTTAGTAGTAAGTAAACAAACAAAGGCTCCTAATTAGTCTGCTGACATATGCGGTCATTAAAAGGAGCCGCTGTCTTGAAGGAGAGTGGTACTCTCTTATCCCGGGTCAGCGGAAAGATATCTTTAGAGTTGTCCCGGTACCAATATGTTGGTACTTTGATACTTTTCCAAAGAAATGGGACCACAAAAAAATGGCATTATTTTAACAAAAATCTAAGGGTACATTAAACATGTTTTTTATTACAATTTAGGATTGGATAGGATAGGATAGGCCTTTATTGTCATTGCACAAGTACCAGGCTCCTAAGGGGCCCACAGTCTGGAGTGGGGAAAAAACCTCCATAAAAAGCATAAATACATATTACAACGTACATCTCCAGATATCTAGCAACAGAGGGGAGGGGGTGTGGGGGCCATGGTGGCAGGTTGCAGCTCTTTTAGGCGCTGCCCATTTAGTCCTTAAATAAAATAGTAAACATACTAAACAACTTGTCTTTTAGTAGTAAGTAAACAAAGACTCCTAATTAGTCTGCTGACATATGCGGTCATTAAAAGGAGCCGCTGTCTAGAAGGAGAGTGGTACTCTCTTATCCCGAGTCAGCGGAAAGACGACTTCAGGGTTGTCCCGGTACCAATATGTTGGTACTTTGATACTTTTCCAAAGAAATGGGACCACAAAAAAAGGGCATTATTTTAACAAAAATCTAAGGGTACATTAAACCTGTTTTTTTATTACAATTTATGATAGGATAGGATAGGCCTTTATTGTCATTGCACAAGTACCAGGCTCCTAAGGGGGCCCACAGTCTGGAGTGGGAAAAAAACTCCATAGCAAAGAAGATTTATCTATTAAAACCTACATCTGCAGATATCTAGCAACAGAGGGGAGGGGGTGTGGGGGCCATGGTGGCAGGCTGCAGTTCTTCGGGTGCTGCCCATTTAGTCCTCAAATAAAATAGTAAACATACTAAAAAACTTGTCTTTTAGTAGTAAGTAAACAAACAAAGACTCCTAATTAGTCTGCTGACATATGCGGTCATTAAAAGGAGCCGCTGTCTAGAAGGAGAGTGGTACTCTCTTATTCCGAGTCAGCGGAAAGACGGCTTTAGGGTTGTCCCGGTACCAATATGTTGGTACTTTGATACTTTCCCAAAGAAATGGGACCACAAAAAAAGGGCATTATTTTAACAAAAATCTAAGGGTACATTAACCCTGTTTTTTTATTACAATTTATGATAGGATAGGATAGGCCTTTATTGTCATGGCACAAGTACCAGGCTCCTAAGGGGGCCCACAGTCTGGAGTGGGGGAAAACCTCCATAGCCAAGCACATATAAATATTACAACCTACATCTCCAGATATCTAGCAACAGAGGGGAGGGAGTGTGGGGGCCATGGTGGCAGGCTGCAGCTCATCAGGCTCTGCCCATTTAGTCCTTAAATAAAATAGTAAACATACGAGGCAACTTGTCTTTTAGTAGTAAGTAAACAAAGACTCCTAATTAGTCTGCTGACATATGCGGTCATTAAAAGGTGCCGCTGTCTTGAAGGAGAGTCCTTCTCTCTGATCCCGGGTCAGCGGAAAGACGACTTCAGGGTTGTCCCGGTACCAATATGTTGGTACTTTGATACTTTCCCAAAGAAATGGGACCACAAAAAAAGGGCATTATTTTAACAAAAATCTAAGGGTACATTAAACCTGTTTTTTATTACAATTTATGATAGGATAGGATAGGCCTTTATTGTCATGGCACAAGTACCAGGCTCCTAAGGGGGCCCACAGTCTGGAGTGGGGAAAAAACCTCCATAGCAAAGCATAAATACGTATTACAACGTACATCTCCAGATATCTAGCAACAGAAGGGAGGGGGTGTGGGGGCCATGGTGGCAGGCTGCAGCTCTTCAGGCTCTGCCCATTTAGGCCTTAAATAAAATAGTAAACATACTAAACAACTTGTCTTTTAGTAGTAAGTAAACAAAGACTCCTAATTAGTCTGCTGACATATGCGGTCATTAAAAGGTGCCGCTGTCTAGACCAAAAGTGCTTCTCTCTTATCCAGAGTCAGCGGAATAACGGCTTGAGGGTTGTCCCGGTACCAATATGTTGGTACTTTGATACTTTTCCAAAGAAATGGGACCACAAAAAAATGGCATTATTTTAACAAAAATCTAAAGGTACATTCATTAAACATGTTTTTAATTGCAATTTAGGATAGGATAGGATAGGGTAGGATAGGCCTTTATTGTCATGGCACAAGTACCAGGCTCCTAAGGGGCCCACAGTCTGGAGTGGGGAAAAAACTCCATAGCCAAGCACATATACATATTACAACGTACATCTCCAGATATCTAGCAACAGAGGGGAGGGAGTGTGGGGGCCATGGTGGCAGGCTGCAGCTCTTCAGGCTCTGCCCATTTAGTCCTTAAATAAAATAGTAAACATACTAAAAAACTTGTCTTTTAGTAGTAAGTAAACAAACAAAGGCTCCTAATTAGTCTGCTGACATATGCGGTCATTAAAAGGAGCCGCTGTCTTGAAGGAGAGTGGTACTCTCTTATCCCGGGTCAGCGGAAAGAAGGCTTTAGGGTTTTCCCGGTACCAATATGTTGGTACTTTGATACTTTTCCAAAGAAATGGGACCACAAAAAAAGGGCATTATTTTAACAAAAATCTAAGGGTACATTAAACCTGTTTTTTATTACAATTTATGATAGGATAGGATAGGCCTTTATTGTCATGGCACAAGTACCAGGCTCCTAAGGGGGCCCACAGTCTGGAGTGGGGAAAAAACCTCCATAGCAAAGCATAAATACGTATTACAACGTACATCTCCAGATATCTAGCAACAGAAGGGAGGGGGTGTGGGGGCCATGGTGGCAGGCTGCAGCTCTTCAGGCTCTGCCCATTTAGGCCTTAAATAAAATAGTAAACATACTAAACAACTTGTCTTTTAGTAGTAAGTAAACAAAGACTCCTAATTAGTCTGCTGACATATGCGGTCATTAAAAGGAGCCGCTGTCTTGAAGGGGAGTGCTTCTCTCTGATTTCGGGTCAGCGAAAAGAAGGCTTTAGGGTTGTCCCGGTACCAATATGTTGGTACTTTGATACTTTTCCAAAGAAATGGGACCACAAAAAAATGGCATTATTTTAACAAAAATCTAAGGGTACATTAAACATGTTTTTTTATTGCAATTTAGGATAGGATAGGATAGGCCTTTATTGTCACTGCATAAGTACCAGGCTCCTAAGGGGGCCCACAGTCTGGAGTGGGAGACAAACCTCCATAGCAAAGCACATATACATATTAAAACCTACATCTCCAGATATCCAGCAACAGAGGGGAGGGGGTGTGGGGGCCATGGTGGCAGGCTGCAGCTCTTCCGGCTCTGCCCATTTAGTCCTTAAATAAAATAGTAAACATACTAAACAACTTGTGTTTTAGTAGTAAGTAAACAAACAAAGGCTCCTAATTAGTCTGCTGACATATGCCGTCATTAAAAGGAGCCGCTGTCTAGACGGGGGAGTGCTTCTCTCTGATCCCGGGTCTGCGGGAAGACGGCTTTAGGGTTGTCCCGGTACCAATATGTTGGTACTTTGATACTTTTCCAAAGAAATGGGACCACAAAAAATGGCATTGTTTTAACAAAAATCTAAGGGTACATTAAACATGTTTCTTATTACAATTTAGGATAGGATAGGATTGGATAGGATAGGATAGGCCTTTATTGTCATTGCACAAGTACCAGGCTCCTAAGGGGGCCCACAGTCTGGAGTGGGGAAAAACCCCTTCCTAGCAAACCACATATAAATATTAAAACCTACATCTCCAGATATCTAGCAACAGAGGGGAGGGGGTGTGGGGGCCATGGTGGCAGGTTGCAGCTCTTCAGGCTCTGCCCATTTAGGCCTTAAATAAAATAGTAAACATACTAAACAACTTGTCTTTTAGTAGTAAGTAAACAAAGACTCCTAATTAGTCTGCTGACATATGCGGTCATTAAAAGGAGCCGCTGTCTAGAAGGAGAGTGCTTCTCTCTGATCCCGGGTCAGCGGAAAGAAGGCTTTAGGGTTGTCCCGGTACCAATATGTTGGTACTTTGATACTTTTCCAAAGAAATGGGACCACAAAAAAATGGCATTATTTTAACAAAAAAATCTTAGGGTACATTAAACCTGTTTCTTATTGCAATTTAGGATAGGATAGGATAGGCCTTTATTGTCATTGCACAAGTACCAGACTCCTAAGGGGGCCCATAGTCTGGAGTGGGGAAAAAAACTCCATAGCAAAGAAGATTTATATATTAAAACCTACATCTGCAGATATCTAGCAACAGAGGGGAGGGAGTGTGGGGGCCATGGTGGCAGGCTGCAGCTCTTCAGATGCTGCCCATTTAGTCCTTAAATAAAATAGTAAACATACTAAACAACTTGCCTTTTAATAGTAAGTAAACAAAGACTCCTAATTAGTCTGCTGACATATGCGGTCATTAAAAGGAGCCGCTGTTTTGAAGGGGAGTGCTTCTCTCTGATCCCGAGTCAGCGGAATGACGGCTTTAGGGTTGTCCCGGTACCAATATGTTGGTACTTTGATACTTTTCCAAAGAAATGGGACCACAAAAAATGGGCATTATTTTAACAAAAATCTAAGGGTACATTAAACCTGTTTTTTATTACAATTTGATAGGATAGGATAGGCCTTCATTGTCATTGCACAAGTACCAGGCTCCTAAGGGGCCCACAGTCTGGAGTGGGGAAAAAAACTCCATAGCAAAGAAGATTTATCTATTAAAACCTACATCTGCAGATATCTAGCAACAGAGGGGAGGGAGTGTGGGGGCCATGGTGGCAGGTTGCATCTCTTTTAGGCGCTGCCCATTTAGTCCTTAAATAAAATAGTAAACATACTAAACAACTTGTCTTTTAATAGTAAGTAAACAAAGACTCCTAATTAGTCTGCTGACATATGCAGTCATTAAAAGGTGCCGCTGTCTTAAAGGGGAGTGCTTCTCTCTGATTTCGGGTCAGTGAAAAGAAGGCTTTAGGGTTGTCCCGGTACCAATATGTTGGTACTTTGATACTTTTCCAAAGAAATGGGACCACAAAAAATGGCATTATTTTAACAAAAATCTAAGGGTACATTAAACATGTTTTTTTATTACAATTTAGGATAGGATAGGATAGGATAGGCCTTTATTGTCATTGCACAAGTACCAGGCTCCTAAGGGGGCCCACAGTCTGGAATGGGGAAAAAAACTCCATAGCAAAGAAGATTTATCTATTAAAACCTACATCTGCAGATATCTAGCAACAGAGGGGAGGGAGTGCGGGGGCCATGGTGGCAGGCTGCAGCTCTTCAGGCTCTGCCCATTTAGTCCTTAAATAAAATAGTAAACATACTAAACAACTTGTCTTTTAGTAGTAAGTAAACAAAGACTCCTAATTAGTCTGCTGACATATGCGGTCATTAAAAGGAGCCGCTGTCTTAAAGGGGAGTGCTTCTCTCTGATTTCAGGTCAGTGAAAAGAAGGCTTTAGGGTTGTCCCGGTACCAATATGTTGGTACTTTGATACTTTTCCAAAGAAATGGGACCACAAAAAATGGCATTGTTTTAACAAAAATCTAAGGGTACATTAAACCTGTTTTTTATTACAATTTATGATAGGGTAGGATAGGCCTTTATTGTCATTGCACAAGTACCAGGCTCCTAAGGGGGCCCACAGTCTGGAGTGGGAGACAAACCTCCATAGCAAAGCACATATACATATTAAAACGTACATCTCCAGATATCTAGCAACAGAGGGGAGGGAGTGTGGGGGCCATGGTGGCAGGCTGCAGCTCTTCAGGCTCTGCCCATTTAGTCCTTAAATAAAATAGTAAACATACTAAACAACTTGTCTTTTAGTAGTAAGTAAACAAAGACTCCTAATTAGTCTGCTGACATATGCGGTCATTAAAAGGAGCCGCTGTCTAGAAGGAGAGTGGTACTCTCTTATCCCAAGTCAGCGGAAAGACGACTTTAGGGTTGTCCCGGTACCAATATGTTGGTACTTTGATACTTTCCCAAAGAAATGGGACTACAAAAAAATGCCATTATTTTACCAAAAATCTTAGGGTACATTAAACATGTTTTTTATTACAATTTATGATAGGGTAGGATAGGCCTTTATTGTCATGGCACAAGTACCAGGCTCCTAAGGGGCCCACAGTCTGGAGTGGGGAAAAAACTCCATAGCCAAGTACATATAAATATTACAACGTACATCTCCAGATATCTAGCAACAGAGGGGAGGGAGTGTGGGGGCCATGGTGGCAGGCTGCAGCTCTTCAGGCTCTGCCCATTTAGTCCTTAAATAAAATAGTGAACATACTAAACAACTTGTCTTTTAATAGTAAGTAAACAAAGACTCCTAATTAGTCTGCTGACATATGCGGTCATTAAAAGGTGCCGCTGTCTTGAAGGGGAGTGCTTCTCTCTGATCCCAGGTCAGCGAAAAGAAGGCTTTAGGGTTGTCCCGGTACCAATATGTTGGTACTTTGATACTTTTCCAAAGAAATGGGACTACAAAAAAATGGCATTATTTTACCAAAAATCTTAGGGTACATTAAACCTGTTTTTTATTACAATTTATGATAGGATAGGATAGGCCTTTATTGTCATGGCACAAGTACCAGGCTCCTAAGGGGGCCCACAATCTGGAGTGGGGAAAAAAACCCTTTCTAGCAAACCACATATACATATTACAACCTACATCTCCAGATATCTAGCAACAGAGGGGAGGGGGTGTGGGGGCCATGGTGGCAGGTTGCAGCTCTTTTAGGCGCTGCCCATTTAGTCCTTAAATAAAATAGTAAACATACTAAACAACTTGCCTTTTAATAGTAAGTAAACAAAGACTCCTAATTAGTCTGCTGACATATGCGGTCATTAAAAGGTGCCGCTGTCTAGACGGGGAGTGCTTCTCTCTGATCCCGGGTCAGCGGAAAGACGGCTTTAGGGTTGTCCCGGTACCAATATGTTGGTACTTTGGTACTTTTCCAAAGAAATGGGACCACAAAAAAATGGCATTGTTTTAACAAAAATGTAAGGGTACATTAAACCTGTTTTTTATTACAATTTATGATAGGATAGGATAGGCCTTTATTGTCATGGCACAAGTACCAGGCTCCTAAGGGGGCCACAGTCTGGAGTGGGGAAAAAACTCCATAGCAAAGAAGATTTATCTATTAAAACCTACATCTGCAGATATCTAGCAACAGAGGGGAGGGAGTGTGGGGGCCATGGTGGCAGGCTGCAGCTCTTCAGGCGCTGCCCATTTAGTCCTTAAATAAAATAGTGAGAATACTAAACAACTTGTCTTTTAGTAGTAAGTAAACAAAGACTCCTAATTAGTCTGCTGACATATGCGGTCATTAAAAGGAGCCGCTGTCTTGAAGGGGAGTGCTTCTCTCTGATTCCGAGTCAGCGGAAAGACAACTTTAGGGTTGTCCCGGTACCAATATGTTGGTACTTTGATACTTTTCCAAAGAAATGGGACCACAAAAAATGGCATTATTTTAACAAAAATCTAAAGGTACATTCATTAAACATGTTTTTTATTGCAATTTAGGATAGGATAGGATAGGATAGGCCTTCATTGTCATGGCACAAGTACCAGGCTCCTAAGGGGGCCCACAGTCTGGAGTGGGGAAAAAAACTCCATAGCAAAGAAGATTTATATATTAAAACCTACATCTGCAGATATCTAGCAACAGAGGGGAGGGGGTGTGGGGGCCATGGTGGCAGGCTGCAGCTCTTCAGGCTCTGCCCATTTAGTCCTTAAATAAAATAGTAAACATACTAAACAACTTGTCTTTTAGTAGTAAGTAAACAAAGACTCCTAATTAGTCTGCTGACGTATGCGGTCATTAAAAGGTGCCGCTGTCTATACGGGGGATGCTTCTCTCTGATCCCGGGTCTGCAGAAAGACGGCTTTAGGGTTGTCCCGGTACCAATATGTTGGTACTTTGATACTTTTCCAAAGAAATGGGACCACAAAAAAATGGCATTATTTTAACAAAAATCTAAGGGTACATTAAACATGTTTTTTATTACAATTTAGGATAGGATAGGATAGGCCTTTATTGTCATTGCACAAGTACCAGGCTCCTAAGGGGGCCCACAGTCTGGAATGGGAAAAAACCTCCCTAGCAAAGCACATATACATATTACAACCTACATCTCCAGATATCTAGCAACAGAGGGGAGGGAGTGTGGGGGCCATGGTGGCAGGTTGCAGCTCTTTTAGGCTCTGCTTATTTAGTCCTTAAATAAAATAGTAAACATACTAGACAACTTGTTTTTTAGTAGTAAGTAAACAAACAAAGGCTCCTAATTAGTCTGCTGACATATGCAGTAACATATTGTGTCATTTATACACCTATTATTTTGTCAACATTATTAAGGACAAGCTGTAAAAAATGAATGATTAATCTACCTCTGCTTACTTTCTGACTGACCGTAAAAGGCAGTATTAAAAAGTGCTACTGATTAGTGCTCGGGGAACAGGTGAGCCTCCCGGACAACAATCAGAGACAGGTGGAAACAGAAAACAAACCCAAGGGTGCACAAAAACGGGAAATGAGGGAGTCCAAAAACCAAACTGAACATGATCCCGGCAGTGGATCATAACAGTAGCGACCAACTGTAGTTACTGACAGTGGTTTTCTGGAGTGTCCCTGAGCCCATGTGGTGATATCCCTTACACACCTACGTCGCTTTTTGATGCAGTACCGCCTGAGGGATCCAAGGTCACGGGCATTCGATGTTGGTTTTCGGCCTCGCCGCTTACCGTACAGTGATTTCTCCAGATTCTCCGAACCCATCCATCCATTTCTACCGCTTGTTCCCTTTTGGGGTCGAACCTTTGGATGATATTACACACCGTAGATGGTGAAATCCCTAAATTCCTTGCAGTAGCTGGTTTGAGAGATTTTGTTCTTTAACAATTTGCTCGATTGTAGCTGAGCTAGGCGCCAGCGACCCCAAAAGGGAATAAGCGGTAAAAAATGGATGGATGGGATTTGTTGACCAAGTGGCGACCCTCGCCCCGACCTTGTTTGGGAACGACTGAGCATTTCAGGTAATCAGCTTGGACCGTATTTCCTTGAATTGCCGCCGGGTATATAGTATGCGCCTGCCTTCAATTTCCACAGGGTCAAACTCGTCACGTCATGAGTGACACTTCCCCTGTCATCATTTTCAAAATGGAGGAGGCTGATTTCAATAATCAATAACGGGAAGAAGATTAAAAGCTATTCAGTAGGATTTAAGGTCCAAGCTATTGAATATGCTAAAAAAAAACAGTAAGCAGCTATGTTTTATTAATATACCGTAGCTGCGTGTGTCAAATATGAGTCATTAAATGACTCCCGCCTCCTGGTGGTAGAGGGCGCTAGTGATCCTTCTTGCGACTACTCGGCTGCAGAAGAAGTGACAACGATGTGCTGGGACGGACTTTTTAGGATGTAACACTTCTTTGCTGTTTATGTAAACAACCGGGCTGAAATAAAGCATCTTCCAGTCCTAAATACCCAGTATATTATTTATACAAGAACACTTCCTGGTGGCGGTGGTGGGATAAAGAGATCACCCATGGAGCAGAACGGGAGGGGGAGTTGTCCGAGGATAATTCTGCCCTCGCACTTGAGGAGCCGAGCTAACTGACAGCAACGGTCTGATATCAGTTTTCTAAACTGGACTTTCAATCGAAGCAGGAGGTAATAAAAGGAAGATCTCCATCGAGACAGAGAGACTTTTAAAACTGAAGAAAGATAAGGAAGACTTCTATAAACAAGTTATCGATGCTTTCGATCAGAAGGAGCTGGCATGGATTTAATTTCTAAGTACAGGTAAGACCATAGTAATGTTTTTTTTTTATTAAATGTGCTTTTCATGATGGTATACTTACATCACTCTCAAATTTTTTACTGCCTGCCTTTGGTAAGTGCCAAAGTGAGAAGAGGTTTTAAAATAATTAGCGCATGATTACCTTTACCGCATGCCTTTGGTAACTGCAGGAGTAAGAAGAGGTTTTAAAATAATTAGCACATGCTTACCTTTACCGCATGCCTTTGGTAAGTGCCAAAGTGAGAAGAGGTTTTAAAATAATTAGCGCATGCTTTCCTTTACCGCATGCCTTTGGTAAGTGCAGGAGTGAGAAGAGGTTTTAAAATAATTAGCGCATGCTTACCTTTACCGCATGCCTTTGGTAAGTGCCAAAGTGAGAAGAGGTTTTAAAATAATTAGCGCATGCTTTCCTTTACCGCATGCCTTTGGTAAGTGCCAAAGTGAGAAGAGGTTTTAAAATAATTAGCGCATGCTTTCCTTTACCGCATGCCTTTGGTAAGTGCCGGAGTGAGAAGAGGCTTTAAACTAATTAGCGCATGCTTTCCTTTACCGCATGCCTTTGGTAAGTGCCAAAGTGAGAAGAGGTTTTAAAATAATTAGCGCATGCTTTCCTTTACCGCATGCCTTTGGTAAGTGCCAAAGTGAGAAGAGGTTTTAAAATAATTAGCGCATGCTTTCCTTTACCGCATGCCTTTGGTAAGTGCCGGAGTGAGAAGAGGCTTTAAACTAATTAGCGCATGCTTTCCTTTACCGCATCCCTTTGGTAAGTGCCAAACTGAGAAGAGGTTTTAAAATAATTAGCGCATGCTTTCCTTTACCGCATGCCTTTGGTAAGTGCCAAAGTGAGAATAGGTTTTAAAATAATTAGCGCATGCTTACCTTTACCGCATGCCTTTGGTAAGTGCCAAAGTGAGAAGAGGTTTTAAATTAATTAGCGCATGCTTTCCTTTACCGCATGCCTTTGGTAAGTGCAGGAGTGAGAAGAGGTTTTAAAATAATTAGCGCATGCTTACCTTTACCGCATGCCTTTGGTAAGTGCCAAAGTGAGAAGAGGTTTTAAAATAATTAGCGCATGCTTTCCTTTACCGCATGCCTTTGGTAAGTGCCGGAGTGAGAAGAGGCTTTAAAATAATTAGCGCATGCTTTCCTTTACCGCATGCCTTTGGTAAGTGCCAAAGTGAGAAGAGGTTTTAAATTAATTAGCGCATGCTTTCTTTTACCGCATGCCTTTGGTAAGTGCCAAAGTGAGAAGAGGTTTTAAAATAATTAGCGCATGCTTTCCTTTACCGCATGCCTTTGGTAAGTGCAGGAGTGAGAACAGGTTTTAAATTAAATAGTGCATGCTTTCCTTTACCGCATGCCTTTGGTAAGTGCCGGAGTGAGAAGAGTTTTTAAATTAATTAGCGCATGCTTACCTTTACCGCATGCCTTTGGTAAGTGCCGGAGTGAGAAGAGTTTTTAAATTAATTAGCGCATGCTTTCCTTTACCGCATGCCTTTGGTAAGTGCCGGAGTGAGAAGAGTTTTTAAATTAATTAGCGCATGCTTACCTTTACCGCATGCCTTTGGTAAGTGCCAAAGTGAGAAGAGGTTTTAAAATAATTAGCGCATGCTTTCCTTTACCGCATGCCTTTGGTAAGTGCAGGAGTGAGAAGAGGTTTTAAAATAATTAGCGCATGCTTAACTTTACCGCATGCCTTTGGTAAGTGCCGGAGTGAAAAGAGGCTTTAAACTAATTAGCGCACCGGTGCCAATTCAAGGAAATACGACATACCCAATCATGGCGACCACCTGTTCCCAATTAGCCCGTTCACCTGTGGCATGTTCCCAATAAGTGTTTGATGAGCATCCCTCAACGTTCTCCGTCTTTTTTGCCACTTGTGCCAGCTTTTGAGAAACCTGTCGCAGGCATCTAATTCCAAATGAGCTAATATTTGCAACACTTTTTCAGTTCCAACTTTGGGTATCTTGTCTCTGCTGTCTATTCAGTTGAATATAAGTTGAAAATGATTAGCAAATCATTGTATTCTGTTTTTATTTACCTTTTGTAAACAATTAAGAGCCAGTGTAAATCCCCCAAGAAGGGTAATGGTGTAAGGCTGGGAATCCAATGCCGAGGTAACACGATCATGCACTTTTATTTCCCAAACAATAAAGTAATCTCCGGGTAAAATTGCACAATAGACGTCTAAACCTGAAAGTCCTGTCCCAGGACATAAAGGCAGGAATGAAAGAGGTCAACTCACCAAAGTGTCGTGTTTTCATGGACACAAAAATACCGTTGAAGCCGTGTCTGCACATACCAGAGTTTGAAGAGGAGCCCGTATGAGTATTTTGTTGTGATTAGTGGTTGATACTGGTGTCTGCTTGGATGCAAGAACTCATCTCTGCAGGACTATGTTCTCTCTTAGACTGGAGACATGTTCTCTCTTACACTGGAGACATGTTCTCTCTTACACTGGAGACATGTTGTCTCTTAGACTGGAGACATGTTCTCTCTTAGACTGGAGACATGTTCTCTCTTAGACTGGAGACATGTTCTCTCTTACACTGGAGACATGTTCTCTCTTACACTGGAGACATGTT